>NC_037682.1:81092801-81353976 GCF_003255815.1 Theropithecus gelada
AAAAAAAAAAAAAAAAAAAAAAGAAATATATTTTCAAAATTCCTTCCTTAGTTGTTTTAATTTACACATCAGCAGGAATTACTTGGTTTTAAAATGCTCATAATTTTATCTCCTTCTTTTCCTAATAACTACGTATCCATCTTTCAAGATCAGCTACTTCCTCATACATCCACCAATGCAGTATGTCATCACACATGTGATCCTGGCAAAAAGGAAATAAGAAAGATTATATATCAATATGATCTTAATTTGCATTTCTTTTTATGATTATGTCAAAATACTATTTCATATGCTTAGGAACCAGCTATAATTTTTCTGTCAACCATTCCTAATCTTTGCTAGTTTTTGTTTTGAGTTCATCCTGTTTTCCTTATTGATTTGTAATAATCTTCTCTTAACAAGGAAAGTAGCTCCTTGTGATTCAAGTTAAAATTTTTCTAGTTTTCCCTTTATTTCTTGACTTTATCTTGTTGATAAAATGAGATTTTTAAAATTTTTTAAGGGATCAAACTTAATCTTGTCTAATATGACTTCTGAGTTTTATTCCTATTTAGAAAGATTATTTTGAATAATCAAATTGTTTATTTTCTTCTAAGACTTTTATAGTTTATATTTCATATCTATTTCCATTTCATTCTGTGACTTATCAGAATTTATTTTGTTCTACAGTGTGAGGTATAGATCTATTTTTATTTATTCCAGAATTCTATCCACTTTTACCAACCATATAATTAAATAATCTATTTTTTCTCTGCTAATTTGAAGGTCATGTTTATTGTATATAAATAGCCAATTACATTTGGATCAATTTTTATGTCAGTAGGTCTTCAATAAGGGCAACTTTGCCCCTTTGGGGACATTTGGCAGTGTCTGGAGATGTTTTTGATTGCGACAACTAGGGAGAGAGACTGGCATTTTTGGGTAAAGGCCATGGATGTTGTTAAATCCTGCAATGCACCAGAGAGCATCTGAAAAAAGAATTCTCCATCCTAAAAGTGCTAAGACTTTACTAATGTTCTAGTTACTCACTACTATTCTAGACTTTATATTCTGGTTCATTGATCTGTTTGTTCATATCATACAGTATAAACTATTGTAGTTTTCTGATATAATATCTGTGATGGTTAATACTGAGTGTCAACTTGATCGGACTGAAGGATATGAACCATTGATCCTGAGTGTGTTTGTGAGGGTGTTGCCAAAAGAGATTGACATTTGAGTCAGTGGGCTGGGAAAGGCAGACCCACCCTTAATCTGGGTGGGCACAATGTAATCAGTTGACAGCATGGCTAGAATATAAACAGGCAGAAAAATGTGAAATGAGACACTGCCTAGCCTCCTGGCCTACATCTTTCTCTCGTGCTGGATGCTTCCTGCCCTTGAACCTCAGACTCTGTTCTTTAGTTTTGGAACTCAGAATGGCTCTCCTTGCTCCTCAGCCTGCAGATGGCCTATCATGGGACCCTGTGATCATATGAGTTAATACTTAATAAACTCCTACAATATATATAGACTACATGTAATTACTTATTTGTCTTGTTTTTAGGAAATAGAAAAGAATTTTGTAGGAAATAGAAAAAAATATAGTTTATTAAGTATACATATATAATAGAATATATATGAAATTTATATAGAATATATATAATAGTACATATATATATATTCCATTAATTCTGCCCTCTAGAGAACCTTGACTAATACAATATCTAATAAGGCTATTCTTTACTCAGTATGTATCTTTTCATTTTTTTAAAAAAATTCCTGGTTATTACTGATTGTTTACTTTACAAAAAAAGAAAATATATCTATGTTTCCCTACCCCCCAAGCTACCGAATAAATCTCTAAGTATTTTGATTGACATGGTGTTAAATGTTAAACAATTTAGGCAGGATCGCTGTCTTTATATTTTAACACCTTTTATTTCAAAGCATTATTTGCACTCCCCAACACCTTCCTTTGTATCCCTTTTGTCTTCTAGAATTTTCTTCATTGAGTCTTCCTGTGCTTGTTATATTTACTACCTTTTAACATTTATTTGAAATGGGAATTTACCTTCATGATATTTTTGTGGTGTTCTTTGACTGCTTAAAACTAATTGGTTTTTGTAAATTAATTATCAGCTTAATTATTTTATCCGTTATAAATATTTTTGACTCTACAAAGTTTTGAAAAAATTTTGTTTTATAGTAAACAATTACAAGATCTCCAGAGAATAATTTTATATCCTTTCTAATTTTTGTATCTCTTATTTTCCTTTATCTAATTGTAATGTCTTATAACTCACAGACAATACTATATAGTGGTGGTAATAGTTTCCTTGTTTTGTTTCTGGCTTTAATGAGAATGCTGTTTTCCAGTCAGCATGACATCTCTAATTATTGCTATTTTGTACAAAATAAATGTTAAATTCTGACAATTTCTGTAAACTTTTTTGAGATTATTTTGATTTATCATTCCTAGGGAAATTTGTTAATAGGTTACCCAATAATAAAACATTATTTTATTCCTGGAAAACTGTGGCTGGTAATGATTTATTATACTTTTAATATGTTTCTAGAATCTGTTTATTAAGCTTTTAAAATATTTTTATGGTAAAGTATGCATAATATAAAAATATACAACAATATAAAAATATAATCTTTTTATATTGTGGTAAGGTATGCATAACATAAATATAAATATAAAAATATAAAAAGATAACATGTTATCTTTTTTATAGTGTGGTAAGGTATGCATAACATAAAATGTATCATTTTAACCATTTTAAAATGTTCAGTGCCGTTAGTTATATTTACATTTTTGAGTTATCCAATCAATTTTACTCTGCTACTCATAACTTTAATAGAATCCAAGTTATCCATTGCTGATTATTTTTTCAACCTGTCTTATTTGGAGTTTTATCTTTTATCTTCCTTCTTTCTTTTCTGTTTAACTTTGATCCATGATTAAAATATTCTCTTGAAACACTTTAAAATTCTTATGTTTTTACAGTTAAACAACAGGAAAATTGGAAAAGAATGTCACAAATATAACATGTTATTTGCCTAATTTTTTATCTTTTCCATGGCTCTTTCGCATTCATTATCTGATGTGAATCACAAAAGAGTACCTATAGGACACACATAATGACTATCATAAACAACAGTCCCTATTAGTACATATGATGTAACTGATTAAAATACACATGTTCAATTATTTAAATACTTCTTTGAGAAACAACTGTAAATTTATACACTTAACCACTTCAGGACTAGCATATTATAGTCATCAGTGCAACACTAATATGGATATTGCTAACTTTTCCAAAATTCTTTTCTATTTCCTACAAAACAAGGCAAATAAATAATTATATGTAGTCTTTGGATGAAAGATTTTTGGAAATAATAAGAAATTTAGAATACCAACATTGTGTCCCTGTATAGCATTCTAGTTCTCATTCTAGGGTCACTTTTTGAAATTTAAAAACCTTCTGATGCCCCATGTAGATTGACCTAATAGATAATCATGTGAACGTCAGCAAATAATTGAAATCACATTTAGAAATTTGGTGAACAATACTGAAGTAAAGTGAAAATATTTACTGACTCCTTCCTACTTATCCTTTACATCTCCGCTTAAATGATTACTAAAGTAATCATTGGACTAAGGCATGTGAGACAAACCATACAGTTAGGGTTTTACCCTCAAAATATTCATGATTAGGTATCCACAGGGCACTTGTGTGAAGCAGAGTTGAAACCATTCAACAAGTAATTATTACATGTCTATTCTGAGTAAGCTCCAATATGAGGATTGTGAAGCATACCATTCAAATGGCACAGAGTAATAAATTACAGATCTAATTACTAGATCAGAGTGACATAAAATTTTTCACAAAATTTTTCTTTACCTTCTGAAGGAGCAGCAAAATGTGAATTGGAAAGAGCAGAGAGATATTTGTATGTGCACAGAGAAGACATAAGTTTTTTTGTGAGAGATGGCAAGGATATTGGTTTGGCTGGCTCAGTCTCAGTAGTAGGAAAAATGATAAATGGAACTGGTTGTCTTTATTCCCTTAACAAAATGAATTATTTCTCACAATAATGAAGAAGGAGGTCTAAAGAATTTAAATAGAAACAAAGAAAACTTTATATAACTTTACATATATATTTTTTATATACATACATATACACATATATAAATCCACATGTATATGTATATATGCATGCATGTGTATATGTATACATATATATGTGTATATACATACACACATACATACATGTTTACATGTATATGTATGCACACATATGTGTATATATATATTTGTATGTGTATGTGTATTTTACACCAGTCCCCGTATTTCCTCGAGTGACTCTGCATGGCATGCTGTGTTCTCCCTAGGGAACTGTGAGTAACAAAACTCTATAACTCTTTCAAGTTTCTCTCTCTTGGTCTATGTTTGCCCTCATAATACTTCACACAAAGTAATGTGGCCAAACCACTGTTAACAGGGCATAAATATTCAATCAATTTCAGCAAAAGTATATTTAGTTTCAGAATTGAATCAACTGAAACTCCCAGAGCATCTTATTTGTCAGCATGACTCTAATCGTCTGTGTTTAAACTGACAAAGGAAACTGAGACATTTACTTCCGTTATCTAAGAGAATAAGCTGGAAAAGTTGAACTAGTTGAATGCCTGTGTCCAAGCCAGTTGTTAACTGAAAACATTCACAATGTCACCAACCTGTAGGAAGATGTCACCCAACTCTATAAAAATAAAAGAAAATAGGCTTTTAATTGACAAGAACAATTAGGTTTTGTCACCTTAAAAATAAATCAAGAAGACAACTAAAATTTATTATAAGCTTTTTCATGTAAAATATGCAAGAATATCAAAATAAGAAAGCCTAAAACCTATTGTAAATGTAATGAAATAATTTTACAGTTTTATACAACTAGCTGAATGTTAAGTTTTAATTTACTTAAGAGCTATTTTTCATGTCTTTTTTTTTTTTTTTTTTTTTTTTGAGACGGAGTCTCGCTCTGTGGCCCAGGCTGGAGTGCAGTGGCCGGATCTCAGCTCACTGCAAGCTCCGCCTCCCGGGTTTACGCCATTCTCCTGCCTCAGCCTCCCGAGTAGCTGGGACTACAGGCGCCCGCCACCACGCCCGGCTAGTTTTTTGTGTTTTTCAGTAGAGACGGGGTTTCACCGTGTTAGCCAGGATGGTCTCGATCTCCTGACCTTGTGATCCGCCCGTCTCGGCCTTCCAAAGAGCTGGGATTACAGGCTTGAGCCACCGCGCCCGGCCCTCATGTCTTTTTTTAATGGATCATTTTCTGAGGCTTATTTTTAAAGAGACTTGAGATGAAGGAAGAAGTAAAAGCGACAGGATATGGCTTTCCCCAGGAGTACTCAATGAACTTATTCTGTAGCAACTGTGTTTCTTAGGTATCTGTGTATGAGTCCAGGAAAGTTTCAGGTTTGAAATAATAATACTATGAATCACTATTAGATGTATTTATCAAACTGTGTTTTTAACCTAGCTCCAAAATTCTCTGTAGAAAAAGCAGTAACAAAATAATTTATAATTTTGACTTATGTCCTACTGATAGCCTGGGGCATCAGATGTTTTTGATTCCTTTCTCTATTAGATAAATTATAGTTTGATTTATCTAAATATCCTTTTGTCAAGTTCTATTAGCTACTTTTTGATTTTATGGAAATATTAGATCTACTTTCCTTGGGAAAAAATAAAGCAGAGGACCTCTGGAATAGTGTGTAGTTAAACATCAAGGATCTGACCTAATTTTAATTCTAGATCCTAGATTTACTGGTTGTGCAAGCTTCAGATGATCACTTAAAATCTCTGAGCATCTGTTTCATATCTTTAAAATACCAACAATAATAGCTTTCTTTTAGAGTTCTCAGAATTTAAAGAGTTAATGCATATAAATACTCTATATAAAATCTTCCAGATAGGAGGTGCTAAGTAGTTTGCAAACGTGGGTGTAATTTACCTAGGCTGTATATCTGTACATACTAATATAAACTTAAGCCAACAAAAGAAGAATTTGCCTTTCCTGATCTATCAATGTCTTGCCTTCATTGTTATCTTTGGCCTGATTATAATATACACTGAGCTTGTATTTCACGATACACGAGTGCTTTCCTAAGTATTTTACACAGGAATGATTGTTTTTATTTTAACAAAATTTAAAAGCTACCATGGATTTGACATATCATACCTACCAATCATCATAGTAAGCATTTTGTTTTAATCTGAAAATCATCCTATGGGTTTGGTGTTTATTTGTAGATTATTTCTCTCTTGTTTTCTCTCTCTTCCTTCCTACCTTTCTTCCTTCCTTCTGTCCTTATTCCCTATCCCCTTTTATACATTCTATATAGAGTTTATACAGAGAGAACACCTAGCCCTCCTTGTGCACAAGTTTGAACTTGGTCAACATTGCCTAATTTAGCAATCTATGATTGTTAAAGCACATCATTAATAGTATTTTTTAAGTGAACATGTTAATATTACAAATAGTAAACTTCACCATTTAGGACACCTTCAAAGGAGAACTATACATGTTCCATGAAATTGTTGCCTAGGAAACAAATGATTTCCTCTTATTTTTAGCATAGAACTGTAGGTGTATGAAAGCTCTGAATCGGCCCACACACAGCATGAACACTGATATTTATGAAACCAACATGACAGTAGGGGGGATTCTACCTAGTGGTCATCAAAGATGAAATGTCTAAATTTTGTCTAAGAATTATCTGACAGATTATTTGGATAGGGACTTTCCTTTAAATTACCGAGAGAAGATGGAAAAACAAGTCATACGACTAGATCATCAGAATAAGGTGACCAAATAGATTTCTCAAGTATTTTGTTCCTTTGCACATAAGAAGTATGAGTGCAAGGACTAAAAAGGGAGATTTAGTGCACTCAAACTATGAAATATGTGTAAGTAAGCAGCACTGAAATATTGCTGCAAAATGTCTAGACTCTGCTGAAGGAATAGGTCATACTGTGAATAAAGGTGAAGTTCAGTTTATCAACCTAAGCCAAAGAATAATCTGTGTCCTGTCAGGACAAATAAGATGCAGGTACAGTTATCTGAAACAATCTAATACCAACACCTTAGAAGTATAATCAAGGTGTTCTGTGTCCTCCTTTATGGTTTAACCATTTAAGTGAACTATGGTTAATACATTTTTCATGTTTAAACTGCTTAGTTAAGTTGCATATAATTTAATTCTCCTCAAAGTTCTCAGTATACATATCCAAAAGTTTAGCTTCAAGGTCATACTTTTCTCAGAAAACAATAATATAAAATAGTGCCATTGGTTTCTTGGAGAACCTCCAATATTTGAAGTATTAATATAAACACATGTTTATTAAAATTATTGCTTGTTAATGTGTTATGCTTCCCAATGTGTTATTTATTAAAATTATTGCTTCCCAATAAGGTGGAAGAACCCTTCAGGGAAGCTTATGTTAAAAAACATAATTATTTTGTTTACATTGGGTTCTTAAGAAAGTTCATTTCAGTTTAAAACATAGTTTTCATATCAGAATTGTCATTCTCTCCATTCTATTCAGAAAAGACTTGAAATTTGAAGAATAGAAGAGGACAAAGATGGTTGATCTATTCTTTGAACATTTTCCCTAATTAAGCATCTGGAACAGAAGTAGATGACTTTGCCTTTAAACGTCCTTCATGTTTTCTCTCTATCCTAGTTTCTAGTTACTTTACCATTGAGGCAAAGAAGAAGAAATGAGAGAAAAGATATCCTCTTTTGTGGCTGCTGATATGGTAGTATAGAGAAGATACCCCTGACCTTATTCAATTTGATGCTCAGATCCTCCAGGGGTATGTTGGATTCTGTATTATTGATGAGCCTAGTTTTCTGATGGTATCCAGATTTGTTTAGTTATCTCTGTCTTTAAGAGCCCACTCATATAATACAGCCAAGCTCCTCAACAATGTCACCAAAGATGTATGCTGTCAACCACTTCTCTAGGTTGGGCAATTTATTGCTTGACTAGTTAGCTGACTAGGATGCTTCCTAAATTACGTCTCCCAGCTAACCTTCATTAACTTTATGTGTAGCTATTGGAACACTGGAGCCTGCTCCTGCACTTCCAAGATCATCAGAGAATTAAAATGTTGTAGGGTCACCACCATATTTTCTTCAGACACCATATTTTTATCTTAGGGTTCTACTGGCCTAGGTTGCTCTAGAAGGCTCTAGATTTAATATATGTCTATACCAAACATAGACACCAAATATATCTATCTTCGTATGTACGCCTACACTTTAGGTCAAGCTCCCCCCAAAATAATCTCACCATGTCCCAGATGGACAGGCCAGATAATTTTTTTTTTTTTTTTTTTTTTTGAGACGGAGTCTCGCTCTGTGCCCAAGCTTGGGTGCAGTAGCACAATCTCGGCTCACTGCAAGCTCCGCCTCCCGGGTTCACACCAATCTCCTACCTCAGCCTCCCGAGTAGCTGGGACTACAGGCGCCCGCCACCTCGCCCGGCTAGTTTTTTGTATTTTTTTAGTAGAGACGAGATTTCACCGTGTTAGCCAGGATGGTCTCGATCGATAATTTGTTTTTCAACCACCACTACTCAGGTAGTTAACAAGATACCAATAAGCTCTTTTCATAAACAAGTCCATCATTAGAGATTCTCCTGGGACACTCTTTACTAGACCTGAAAGAAGGTAACACCTCCCCACCTTTTTTTTTTTTTTTTTTTTTTTGAGATAGAGTCTCACTGTGTCGCCAGGCTGGAGTAGAATAGAGTGATCTCGACTCACTGCAACCTCCACCTCCCGGGTTCAAGCAATTCTCCTGCCTCAGTCTCCTGAGTAGCTGGCATTACAGGCACGTGCCACCATGCCTAGTTAATTTTTGTATTTTTGGTAGATACGGCATTTCACCGTGTTGGTCAGGATGTTCTCGGTCTCTTGACCTCGTGATCTGCCTGCCTTGGCCTCCCAAAGTGCTGGGATTACAGGCAACACCTCAGTTTTCTCTCAATTTCAAGAAAAAGACTTGTGCCTATGCCTGTGCCTAATCCAACAGTCAATGTGGTGACAGCCCAGGCCCCCAGAGAGCCCACCACATAACCTGTTGGCACATTGTGCTCATATGCACCCAACATGATGACCAGCCCAGAGACACAGCCTCAAGCAATACCACACCATCACCATCACAAACTCCTATAGCCTAGACCACAGAGACAATAGCAGATATGGACAAGGATTTCAACTGAAGTAACTACATGGAGATCATACTACAGAATCCATCCACAGCTAAATGCAATGCACCATACCCAACTGACATCGTAGGACCCATCTTCAGGGAAAAGTCTTTCTTTACAAAAGTACTCGATAAAATAGGGGAAAAATGACTGTTCTACTAGATTTGCAGATATCAACCCATGGGCACCAGACACATAAAAAGACAAGGAAATTTGACACCCCAAAGGAACATAAATTTTCAGAAGCAGATTCCAAAAAAAAAAAAGAAGTATTTATGAAATACCTTAACAGGAAATAAAAATAATGATCTTACAGAAACTCAGGATACAACAAAATACAGACAAACAATTCAATGAATTCAATAAAATAATTCGTGATTTGAATGAGAAGTTCAATAATAAGATAAGTATCATATAAAAGAACCAAGCAGAAATCTTAGAGCTGAATAATTCAGTGAATGAAATAAAAAACACAATTGAGAGTTTCAAAAAAAGACTAGCTCAAACAAAAGAAGGAATTGCTGAACTTGGAAACAAGTCCTTTGAAATAACAAAGTCAGAAAAATATAGAAATAAAAGAGAATAAAGAGAGCCTACAGAACTTATGAAACATCACTACATGAACAAATATTTAGAGCATCATATTATTGAAGGAGGCACAGAAAATGTATTTTACACAATAATGATTGAAAGCTTCCCAATACTTGAGAGAGATATGGACATCCAAATCTTACAAGCTAAAAATTCCCCAATTAGACTCAGTGTAAAAAGATTCTTTCTCAGCCATGTTATAATCAAACTGTAATTTGTCAAAGACAAAGTTTAGTTCTCACATATGAGTGAAACATGCAGTATTTGTCTTTCTATGTCTTACTTATTTAACTTAACATATCATCCAGGCTCATTTATGTTGTTGCAAATTACAACATTTAATTCATTTTATGGTGGATAGTGTTCCATTGTGTGTGTGTGTGTGTGTGTGTGTGTATCCAGATATAGTGTTCCATTGTGTGTTTGTGTGTAGCATTTTCTTTGTATATTCATTTGTTGATGGACACTTAGGTTGATTTTATGTCATGGCTATTGTGAATAGTGCTGCAGTAAAGTTGTGCTCATAGAAGTAGAAAATAGAATTATGGTTATTAGAGGCTGAGAAAAGTAAAAGAAAGAGGAGGATAGGGAGAGGTGATTAATATATATAAAGTTACACATAGATAGGAGAAATAAGTTCTTGGGTTCTATAGCACTATAAGGTAACTATAGTTAATAATGATTTATTGTATTTGTCAAATAGCTGAAAGAGAGGTTGTTGAATTTTCTCAACACACACAAAAAATGTTTGAGATGATGGATATGCTAATTACCCTGACTTGATCACTACCTATTGTATTCATGTATCAAGATATCACTCTGTACCCCATAAATATCTATAACTATGTTTCAATTAAAAACAACTTTTTTTTAAAGTTGTAAACAAAGAATTCTAGAAGCTGCAAGAGAAAAGCATCTAGTTACATAACAGCAAATTCTTATTACTCTGTCAGCAGATTACTACAAGCATAAAACTGCAGGCTGGTAAAGAATAGAGAGATATATTCAAATTGGCAAAAGAAAAAACATGGTACTCAAGAATACTATATTCAGCAAAGCTAGTCTTCAAAAATGAAAGGGAAATAAACATCTTCCTAGACAAGTAAAATCTTAGGAAATTCATTGCCACTATACTGGTCTTACACAAAATGCTTAAGGGAGCACTACAACCAAAAATGAAAGGATGGTAGTTACTATCATGAAAACATGTGAAAGTATAAAGCTCACCAGTAGAGATAAGTTCAAAATCGAACTCAGAATACCCTAGTGCTATAATGAGCCAGGTAAATCTTGTATTCCTCTAGTATCATGGTTTATAGTCAAAATGGTCAGAAACAACAGCTACAATTAGTGGCTAAGGAACCCACAGTAGATAAAGATGTAAATGAAGGCAACACAATATAAACTGTGGAGTGTGAGGAAGAAAATTTTTATGATATTTTTATGTGGCCAAAGTTAAATTTTTATTAGTTAAAAATAGTCTATTATAACTACAAGACTTTTTTTAGCTTCATAAATATAAAGAAAAAAATTACAACAGATATACAAATAAGAAGGAAAATAAAGTTTAGCACAGCAAATAACCACCAAACCACAGACAAAAACAATAAGAGAGGAAAAATGGAATAAATTACCTATGAAAGAACCAGAAAATAATTAACAAAATGGCAGGAATATGATTTTACTGATAAATAATAACATTAAAGTAAATGGATTAAGTTCAATTAAAAGGTATAGATTGACTAAATGGATATAATAAGACACAACTTTATGCTGCTTACAGGAGACTCACTTCATCTCTGAAGATACATGTAGACTGAAAGTAAAGGGATGGAAAAAGATAATCCAAATAAATGGAAACCAAAAGTGAACAGGACCAACAATTCTTAAATTAGATAAAATAGACTGTAATTCAAAAACTGTAAAAAAAGAGACATAATAATGGGGAAAAGAACCACATAATCATCTTACCGATGTAAAAAAAAAAAAAAAAAGCATTTTACAAAATGCAGCACACTTTCATAATAAAAACACTCAAAATAAAAATAGAAGGAAATTTTTTCAATAAAGGCCATATAGGAAAAGCCCACAATAAACATCATACTCAACAGTTAAAACAAAAAGCTATTGCTCCAAGATGAGAAAGAAGGCAAGAATGCCTACTTTTGTTACTTCTGTTCAACGTAGTACTGGAAGTCCTAGCTGAAACAATTAGGCAAGAAAATGAAATCAAAGCCATCCGAATTGGAAAGGAAAAGGAAAAATTATATCTCTTTATAGTTGAAATAATCTTATTTGTAGAATACTAAAGATTCCACACAAACTTAGTAAAATTAATAAATTCAGCAAAGTTGAAGGATACAAAATCAACATGAAAAACAAGTTTTGTTTTCATACACTCATGACGAACAATTCACAAAAGGATATTGAGAAAGCAATTTTGTTCACAATAGTACCAAAAAGAGTAAATTACTTAGGAATAAACTAACCAAGAAGGTTAAAGACTTGCACAGTACAGACTATAAAATATTGATCAAAAAATTAAAGATGTAAATAAATACAATGAAATGTTCATGAATTAGAATAATCATTATTGTTAAAATATTCATACTACCCAAAGTTATCTACAGGTTCAATGCAATTCCTATTAAAATCCCAATAGCACCTTTTTCTTAGAATAGAAACCCTAAAATTCATATGGAATTCCAAGGACCCCAAATACCCAATAAAATCTTGAGAAAGAAAAACAAAGCGAGAGATCTCATAGTTTCTGGTTTCAAAACATATCATAAAGCTACAGTAACAAAAACATGGTATTGCTGTAAAGACTGACATATAGACCAATGGAACAGAATAGAGAGCCCAGAAATAAACCCCTACATATATGGTCAATTGATCTTTGAAAAGGATACCAAGGTTACACAATGTGAAAAGGAGACTCTCTTGTTCAAATGGTATCAGAAAAACTGGGTATCTACATATGAAAAAATGAAGTTGAACCCTTACCTTATATAATGTACCAAAATTAACTCAAAATGGATTAAAAACCTAAACATAAGACTTGAACCTATAAAACTCCTAGAATAAAATTTAGGAAAAAAACTTTATTACATTGGACTAGGCATAATTTCTTGGAAATTACATTAAAAGCACAGCAACAAAAGAAAAAATTAACAAATTGAACTACATCAAATTTTAAAACTTCTCTATCAAAAGAAAACTATCAACTAACTAAAAAAGCAGCTTGTGGAATATGTAAACATATTTACAAAGCATATATCTGATAAGGAGTTAATATTTAGAATATAAAAACAACACCTACAATTCAGTAACAATGACAACAACAAAACAAATAACTTGATGTGAAAATAGGCAAAGTACTTTAAAAAAATTTCCAAAGATGTAGAAATGGCCAATCATTATAGGAAAGGATGCTCAACATCATTAATCATCAGGGAAATGCAAATCAAAACCACAATGGATTACCCCTCATACTGATTAGAATGGTAAGTATAAAAAACAGAAACCAGAAAATAACAAGTATCAAAAATGATGCACAGAAATTGGATTCTTTTATAGTATCGGTGGGCATGCAAAATGGAGCAGCACTTTGGAAAACAGTACGAAAGTTCCTCAAAAAATTAAAAATAGAACTACCATACAATCCAGCAATCTCACTTCTGGGTATGTACCCAAAATAATAACTGGGGCTGGAATACATATTTTCACATCAATGTTTATGCAGCAGTGTCCACATTAGCCAAGAGGTGACAGCTGTCTCAATGTTCATCAACAATGGAACATTCAAGCATTGAAAGAAAGAAATCCTGTCACACTCATACAACATGAATAAACCTTGAGGACATTATGCCAAGTAAAATAAACCAGTCACAAAAGACAAATATTTCATGTTTCAATTTACATGAGATAGCTCAAGTTGTAAAACTCTTAATGGTGTTTGCCAGAAGCTGGGGGAGGGGAAAGGAGGAGTTGTTAAATGGGTATGTATTTTCAGTTTTGCAAAATAAAAACAAATTCTAGAAATCTGTTGCACAACAGTGTACATATAGTTAACACTGCTATAACTAAAAGTGGTTGCAATATTGAATTCAGTTATGTGTTTTACTATAACAAAAATTAAAATCGTTTATTTAGATTTTTTGCCTTTTCATATAATATATTGTCCCTTTAATATATGCAACTAAAAAAGCAGCCTATTTTATAAATAGGCTAATAAAATTTATATATTTATATAAATTTTCTATATTTTATAAATATATGAAGACTAAGCAGTCTTTTTTATCCTAATATTGGTACCTAATATTGGTAATTTGTATTTTTTAATTGATCCTTTTGAACAGATATGTATTAATTTTATTGATCTTTTTGAAGAAACAGCTTTTAGTTTCACCTTTTCTTGATTGTTTTTAGTTTTCTATTCTTATTGTACCAATTTCTATTTCATGTATTCCCTTATATTTATTATTTTTTTCTCTCTCTTTATTTAGAGCCTAATTTGCTCTTATTCTAGTTCCTTAAATTGAAGCCTTAGGCCATTGATTCATTGCTTTATTCCCCCTCTAATATTAGTATTTATTACTATAAATTTATCTCTAAGTTGTATCTAGCATTTTAATATATTGTACTTTTCTTTCCATTTCATGTATATTTTAAAATTTCCCTTGAGATTTCTTTCTTACCCATGTGTTACTTACATTTTCAAATATTTGAAGATTTTCTCATTTTTTCCTTTATTTCGATTTAGTTCCATTGTGTTTGATGTGCATACTTTATATGATTATCAATTTATTAATATTTTTATAGGTCCAGGATATGATATATCTTGATGTGCTCTGTGCATATATGAAATAATGCTTTATATATTTTCTTGGTTGTAATGTTCTATAAATAACAATTAGGTCAACTTGGCTGATAGCTTAGTGCGGATCTCCTGTATCCTTACAAATGTTTTTCTAATTATTTTATCAATTATTTTGAGAGGAACATAGAATTCCACAAATATGATTGTGTATTGTCTATTTATTCTATTACCTATTGCTTTTTGTATTTTGAAGCTTGTTATTTTTTGCATACCCATTGTGTATTATCACATATTCTTATTGAATTTAACCCATCATAATCACATAATAACCACATTTTTTTCTTATTCTGAAGTCAATTTGATTATAATTTGGCTATTTCCCTGGTATACCATTGCAAATTGAATCCATCCGTATATTTTCAAAAGCATAAGATATCATTATTAAGTAGGTTTAATTTTATAAATCCATCATTATGTCAATGGAGATTAAATTATTGGAGAATAATTTAATTAAGTATATGAACAAAATATGAGAAAGTAATAATTATCTCAACCGATCTACACAAATATTTGACAAAAATTCAAAATTTATTTGTAATAAAAGCTCTCACCACAGTAAGAATTGAAAAGAATTTTCTCAGCCTAATAAAGTATATCTATGAAAAAACTCACCTAAGAGTGAAGGCATAAATGTTTTATCTCTTGAAAATCAGAAACAAGTCAAAAATATTTTTTCTTTCTAAATCTCTTTAATACTCTACTGGAGATAGATCATAAGTAAAACAATATGACAAGATAAAGACAATGTATACGAATTTGAAAGGATTAAATGAGTGTTTATTTATAGATGACATGATAGTCTATGTAAAAATTCCCCAAAAATATACCTTTCAAAAGCTACTAGAACTAATCAGTTTAACAAAATCACAGAACATAAAGTGAACATACAAGATGTAGTTTTTTTAAATATATACTATCCATGGTGTTATTAAGGTAAGTCAAAAGAGGTGCTTAGCATACCAAATTTAAGACGGCAATCACTTTCAAGGCTGTGGTACTAGCAAGAAACAATTTTAAATTAAAATTTTAAAAATGTTTGCAGTAGCATCAAAACCCTAAAATAATTAGTGATGAATCTGTAAGATAAGTTATAAAGTTGAAATTTTAAGGGTAGAATCAGATTTTTTGTTGTCGTTTTGGTAAGAGCTAGTGGTTTGGGAAGAGTAATTCCTAAATTAAACCAGGGAAGATTCTGTGTCTTGACTATGGTAGGGGTTACAAAAGCACATACAGCTGGCCAAATTTATGTGACTAAATTATTTTAAAGAGTATGTACCTCTGTGCACACTGAACACCAATAAACTTGACCTCATCTGCAAAATATGTCAATGAAGAAATATGAATTGCATAAAACCTAGTATTGATTAATCACATCAGATTACTATATTAGTGATTCAAATGAACATCTTGGTTCAGAATACCATGTGGTCACTATTGGCTTTCTCACATTCACCTATTTTAATGTTCACTATGCTATCACTTATTGTTTACTAGATCATCCTCACATTTATCTATTCAATAAATCTCCTTTATGTATGTGCTGCAGGACAATCATTGTGAGTAATAGAATAACCTAAGGGAACAGATTCAGGACTCCTTTTATCTGAGTCACAGTTCACCTCTATTTTATCAGTGTGTCCTCAGGGAGTTATATCATGTGTGATTATCATGTTTTTTCATCTGTAAAATAATGTTAATAATATTTACCTCTGTGTAAAGGTCTCTTGGCACAGTGTCTGGCACATATACATTATAGAAGGTAAAACATTTTCCCTTCCCTTCATGCCAGCATTTCTAAAGTATGACTTCTGGGCTTTTGGTATCAGAATCACTTGCTATATACTAAAATCTAATCTTTGAGAATATAATTGCAGAAAGTACAATTTATTAAGCATTGAAATTGGGCGTGCAATGAACATATGATGCCCCTAGACTTCACTTGTTTCCACCTTCTGCCTCCATTCTTGTTTTTCACAAGCAAAATTCCCACCTGCAGAATCTCCCTTAACTTCTAAACACAATTTTAACCTTGAACTATGATGGGTTAATTTTGTTTTCCTTAAAATTTCATCAGAGGGCCTTCTGTATTATTTTGGGGGTGCTTGTTTAGAATCCAGATGTTTAACCTTAATCCAGATCTACTGAATTATACTTTGGGGAGGTAGGCATTCAGGAATCTTCATCTAAATATGCCTCCCAGGTTATCGTTATGCTCTGTAACATTTGAGAACTTTACCCAAACCCATCAATCACACTTTCCAAAACTCTGATGATATTTGGGCTCAGTTCTGGCAACCCATTTCCTCACTATCTAAGCAGCAGGACTGGGAGACCTCACTGTATTTTTATTATGCAGATTTTGTCTCAAACCTACAGCCCCATGAATGAGGGTTGTTTCCTAGTGATATCTCTTTATTCAATTCTATTGATTGGGCAACTAGTGGGTGTCAGGTCCTAATATAAGTGAGAATATAGTAGTGACAAAAGAAAAAACAAACAAAACATGTTTTCCTGGAGCTTAGTTTTTAATAACATACTCAGTTAACAAAATTCAAAAAAAATCATGTTAGGTGGTAAAAGAATATTATAGAGAAAAGGGAAACAAGATGGACATAGAAATTTGAAGATATTTTAAACAAGATGACAATGAAAGGCCACAGAAGGAGGTGCTGGTCTACCTGCTGCTGCTTGTGCTTTCTAATATTGCTGAATGAAAAGTAATATTTTCATTGTTATTAACATGCCTACCCTCTTACTGGAAGCATGACAGTAATTTAGCACGTCCGTGGCTGATACAGACTGCCTGGCCCACCACATCTGAAGTCTCTTGCCATAGCCTTAAGATGTCAAATTCCACGAATGGACTTGGTTTTCTAGAGCCAGGAGCTGGATCTGGCTATGTCTTCTGCCCCATGTCGCTTTTCCTAATTTGACCATTACCAACCACGCTTAGAATAGATTCACCTGGATTTGAAGGGTTAATTGCAGTGACAGACTATTACCAGAAGAGGGTAGCAGAGGGTTGCAGAGTAAGAGCTGCTGCTGGCCTAGGTCTTCCCCTACTGAAGAGTGAGGTTGTCTTCAAACAAATGACTAATATAGTCAGTCAAGAGGTGAGTTTCGGCTAAAGCAATGGCCTGAGAAGAACCTTATTTACAAGAGCTGGGACTGCTCTTGAATTTCACATGCCTTGAAGAAATAGGGAGTATAGTGTATCAGAGACGATTCGAGTGCCCTTAGATAATATAGATCCCTAAAGTATATCCCATGATATGAATGTCTACTCTACTATGGCCTCTGGCTATTCTTCAGGTTCCTCTCCTGTCATTCCTACCCATTCAACACCTGTTAAGTTCCACCCAATGAAGAACACAATGGCTTCTAAGCATACCATGGATCTCAAGATTCAGATCTTACTTTTCTTTCTTTTCATAGTAAACATTTATTAATCTCAAGTCCCTTGCTTAAACTGGGTATATAAAACTGAAGTCTCAGATCATTCACTTATTTGGGAATAACATGAAGGTGGGACCCAAGACCTCCTCTGGGGTTTATCGCTGCAATTCCAGGGACTAGCACAGTCCTGGTATCTTACCAAAATTCAATTTTTAGTGCAAAAATTAATCAGTTTATTATAAGAGGTAATTAACACAAATGGGAATTTTTACAGTTCTTCTTTCTTAAAAGGGCAGCAGGATGACAAATTTTATTTCTACCTTGTGCTCTACAGAAACCAGATATAATACCTCCTCTGTGAGGCATCCCTGGCAGGAAGCCTCCCACATATTGAACGCTTTGAGCAGTCCCCTGAGAATGATATCAAGCAGATAAAGTTGAAAATCTATTAGAGGAAAGCAGTATTTTCGTAAAACGATCATCGCCCATGACCCTTGGTTCAAACCAAGCCAGAGGTCAGCACTGTCCCTTGTGTTCCTCAGGGCCAGGACACTGCCACCTGTCAACTGCAGCAGATTTGCCGGCATCTCTCTCATAACAAAACTAACAGGAATTCTGGGTTGAAAGCCACACAATATTCTTACCATCTAAAGCCAAAAAAGTAAAACAGAGAAGGAATAAGTATTGAGGTTTTTTTTTTTTTTTTTTTTTTTTTTTACAAACTATTAAAAAAAAAAAAAAAAAAAGAAGGAAAAAGTATTGAGGTTTTTTTTTTTTTTTTTTTTTATTTCCAACAATGTTGTAAAAACAAACAAAATAAGAAAAAAAAAAAGAAAAGCATTTATCTTTCTTAATGTTTTTTTATAAGAGACCAGTAAAAATGTATTATTTTAATTATTATCACTTGCCTCATTTCTGAGAAGTAGTGAAATAAAGGGAGGTAAAAAGTCTTGTTTGGGTCAGCCACTGAGATCTTTTCATTTTAGAGCCCAGATTTGTTTGTTTGTTTGCTTCTCTTCTGCCATGTTGCCTCAATTCAGTTCAGTGTAACTCATGTATTCTGTTTTGTAACTTACAAAGCATGCTAACATTGATTTTCTAACTTATCCATCATAAGTACCCTATCGTACAAATAAAATACTAGTTCTATCTTTGGACAGATGAGGATACTGACGTCATAACAAGAATACATGAATTTTGACTGTAAATATGGTTTTCCTTGAACAAATGGGCTCCCCTTGGAAAATGATTCAGTCTGCTTAAATTATAACCTAAGAATAGGCCAAAAGCAGGTCTTCGTAAAGTAAAATCTGTACTTTTAGTCTTACATGAGTGTTTAACTGCAACTCAAACTTGTGCATCTATAAGGCAATAAAAACTTATAAAAAATTGCATTTTCTTCATTCAAAATGCAGAAAAGAAAGCAAAAATCAACATTATCATTTAATCACAGTCCCCGCTACTCTCTCATGTGTTTGTGTTGGGGAGGGAGGTTGTGGATAGCATTAGTATCATTATTATCAGATAAGTAGAGGAAGAATAGAGACCAGGTGGAATTGGCCCAGTTGTTTGGCAGGGTGAATTAATGAGTTTTGGGTTATTTGTTTGTTTTAAAAAAAAAAAAAAGTAAACATTAGTGCTTATTTTGGCAATAGGGTCTTATAAGGATTAAATTCATTACATAAGAAAATTAGGGGAATACATTTGGTTTTACTTGAATTAATACCAGGAAGTAATAAAGGGAAATTCCTACAATAGCAAAGAATGATTGTTCGGCAGACCCGAAATCCAAATTGAAACATGACTATGAGAACTGACCTTCCTCATAATGTCAGCAATATTAGAGATAAACTCAAATATGGAACGTGGGGCTCAAGCTAATGCAATGCAGAACTTAAGAAGTAGGGAGAGCCTGAGATATAGATTATACTTGCAAATCGCAAGATCACTAGTCAATTTTTATTGAGCAATTATTGTATGCCAGCCTTATTTAATGCATTTCGCATACATTTTTAATTTAATTATCACAATTATATTAAGTAAATACAATGATCATCAATACTGTACAAATGAACAATGAGGCTTAGATATATTAATTTTTTTCTCAAAATCCCACGGGAAATAGAATCAGGCTGGGAATAGTTAGGTCTATCTGATCCAAGTGCCTATGACCTTAATTGTTATTCTTCGTAACTTCAAGAATCTGGAAATATAATTTATAGCAGAAACTTTTTATCTCTAAATTATTCATTAATTTATATTCAAATCTGTCACATAGAGTTAACAAGACTTCCAAAAATTATGCTAATAAAGCCGTTACTTAGGATTCTTCCTTATTATCACCATTTAAATTATAATCAAAATGAGTTATTTCAATGAAATTATCTCACAGTTTGCAAGTTTCTCTTCATTATACCCAGGAACCAAATGCATATGTCAAGGAAAAGCTTAAGTGAGGCTTTCCTATTTAGCTTTTAGAAATGTTGACTTCCAAGGACAAATTGTATTATAGAATTGTTTAACAACTCTCAGTTTATTTGCATCCATATAATGGAAATGTGAAGCAGCCTCCATATGCAAAGAGATAATGATGGTTCTGTACCTACAGCTAGTTTGAAAATGTTCATTTCAATAAGCATGTCTTCTGTGACTGGGTGTGGTGTCTCACGCCTGTAATCCCAGAACTTTGGGAGCTGAGACAGGAGGATCATTTGAGGCTAGGAGTTCCAGACAAACCCAGGCAGCATAGTGAGATCCTGTTTCTATAAAACAAAACAAAAAATAAGTATATTCTCTGAGTTGGGCTGTGATTGGTTGTGGTATTGGGGATGAGGGGAAAGGACCAAAAATAAAGAGAAGATTTGAACCCTATCCAGGAAGAATGTATGCTTTAAATGAAGTGCCTAATTTATTACGTATTAAATAACTTAGAATTTTTTCAAGAAAATTCACTAGAGAATAACATTCTGCTTTAATAATGTAAATGGGTACCAATTCATGAGTAATTTCTACTGCCAGGTACTATGAAAGAAAATTTTCATAGACTATTGTATTTAATCCTCCCAACAGTTCTATAAAGTGTTATTCTTTACTTTCATCTTATGAATGAGGAAGCCCAGATTCTGTCATGGTCATGGATATTTGGGGAATGAAAGGTATGGGCTTTCAGTTTGAGTGTATGAAGTTCTTGGTTTCCTCTCTTTCAATCTGGGATCCAGTGGGTCTCTGAAATATTATCATCTAAAACAAATATGAAATTACTTCTACCTATCAAAATCATATAATGTCTTACAGTGCCTGCTATGTCTTACTCACTCTAAAATTGCCTTGTTGGATGATCAATGTATCAGTTAGGAGTGTTTGGGGATGCAGGTAAAGAAAGCCTGTTAAACGATGACTTAAGATACATGGATTACAGCTCTCACAAAACAAGCACTCTGGCAGTAAGATGCTGCCAGTATGGTTAAAAGGTTCAATGAAAGCTGGGCCAACATTATATTATTCTCTTTGCTGTTTCACATGTTGACATGAATGCTGCCCCAACTTCAAGTATCACCTTTTCATGTCAGTAAGAATGAGTAAAGGGATCAGTTCATCTCTGTGGGTCGCCAGGTAGCTAAAATCACAATAACAACAACCATAATAATAACTTCAATGCATTTTTGCTGCCTGTTTGCCAGGTTGTGTAATATTTTTCTACAGCTTTTTACATAACTCTTATAATAAAATGAGATGGCACTATTATTATCCTCATTTTACATATTATAAAATTGAGACACAGAAAAGCAATATCATATAGTCAAGGTTCTATAATTAGTAATAATGAAAAGCAAGATTGCAGCTCTGTTCTTTCTGGCTCTAAATGTGGTGTTTTTAATCCTGTGCTATGCTGATTCTTACAATCAGTAGATAAGGACTGGAATATATGGTTGGGCATCTAACCTTTAGAGCCTATTTGAGATGTCTTCTTCTACATCAAGCCCTTCATGATCCACCACACTTCCAAATTCTCTTTCTCCTCTTTTCATTTGCTATGTATTTGCCACATCTTTTATAGCACTGTATTCTTTATTCTATTAGTGATTTACCACATTTTCTTATTTCTCAGATTCGATTCTAAGAACCTAGTAGGCAGGATCCATGTCCATTATTAAGCTCCAGCATGCCACAGGTGTTTAGTAAATGTGTGTTGAGAAGTGAGCTGAAACCCCTCTCCTCTGGTCCTGCTACTTGCTACCTAAACTCTCTCAGTGCCATTTTAGAAAGTATGCTGAAGCTGAAATTTCATTTGGCTTAGTTCTATTGCTTGGCTCCTTTTTTGACTAGATATGCTAGTCATGAAACATAATTTATGATTTTTGGAAACAGAAATAGGGATACAGTAAGTCAATGACTGTTATACTCAGCTATTCTCACTAATAATCTACAAAATAAAAACACAGCCCTTTTCCCCCCTTCGTGACTTCTCTGCACACATTTACTAAACACCTGTGGCATGCTGGAGCTTAATAATGGACATGGATCCTGCCTACTAGGTTCTTAGAATCGAATCTGAGAGTTTGTAAAACACTTAAGTAGTCTGTCTTTGTGGTATATGAAGTATTTGTAATTTATAAGGTACTGATCCTTTTAGAAACAATGTAATAATAATTTTTCCTATCTCGTTGCACATCACATCTCCTTACTCCAGAGCTTTTCTTATATATTTAATATTCATCAGGTGTCCTCATGGTGCTCCCTCATCTGTTAATTATTTCCTTTATCCATAAAATATTTAATAACATATTCTGTGTATGTTACTGTATAAGAGACTGGGAATATAATATTTTTGGATAACTATTAAGAAGAATCATATTCAAGCCACATTTTAACAGGCAAAAGAAGGAGTTGATGTTCATTAGGGTGGTATGGAAGGCATTACAGAAATTATGTGAACAACATCTTGATGGAGGATAAGAATGCTATCAGATAAGGAGGTAATAAGATGAAGGAAAAATTATATATAAAGATGTTTAAAAATATGACACTTTGGGGAAATATAAATAATTATATGTGTGCTAAGCATGAATGACAACAAAGGAGTGTAAAGGCCAAGTTAACATAGTAAGTTTTCAATAAGTCATTGTACAACATACCAGTTCAAGGTACTTTCAGTCCTTCTGTAGACACAGCTCAGGGAAAATCAAGTAGCAGAAACCATGTCTAGATGCTACTATTGTTTAGTGATCATAATGGATTCTACCATTTATTTTGTTTGTTTGTTTTTTGAGATGGAGTCTCACTCTCACCCAGGCTGGAGTACAGTGGCGCCATCTTGACTCACTGCAACCTCCTACCTCCCAGGTTCAAGCAATTCTCCTGCCCAGAAAGTAGCTGGGACCACAAGCGCACATCAGTACACCCAGCTAATTTTTGTATTTTTAGTAGAGACAGGTTTTCACCATGTTGGTCAGGCTGGTCTTGAACTCCTAACCTCAAGTGATCCACCCACCTCTACCTCCCAAAGTGCTGGGATTACAGGTGTGAACCACACTTCCTGCCTTCCACTTCAATTTTTATCAGGTGAGATAATAAGACAGGGTGATACTCGGATCAGTTTCACCACATACCATTATTCTGTACATGTGGTGTATTAGTTATCTATTTTTGGTGAGTAATATACCCCCAAAACATATCACCTTAAATCCATATTTTGTTCATATTAATAGTTTATGAGGATCAGGGATCCTGGAGCAGATTTGTGAACGGTTTGAACTCAAGGTCTCACAAAAGGTAGCAGTCAAGCTGTCAGCCGGAGCTGCCATCATCTGGAGGCTTGACATGGGCTAGAGAATGTGATTCAAATATCAATTGTATAGGTTTGCTTATAACAGGTGGCTTCCTCCAGAGAGAGAGAGAGAGAGAAAGAGAGAGAGAGAAAATTTTCAATATCTTTTATGTCCTATAGATTCCAAAGTCTCACCTTGTCTCTTCTGTTTTATTCTATCAGACACACAGACCTTCCATAATAGAATGTGGGAAGTAAATACACAAGGATGTGTATTTAGTTGGGGGTAGGTTACACGATTATTACCACAGTCTGCCCTCTGGCTGTAATGATAAGCATACCTCCCACATGTGAAACACACACTTCTATATACATTTACAATTCCTTTTCTATAAAAGAGGGAAATGAGTGGCACATAGTAGTCTGGGTTTCTAGCAATTCTGAGATCCAACTCGAAAAATGTAGCAAGTTCTTTAATTAAGTGTCAGTTTGCTTCTGCCCAGAAGTCATAGCCCTTGGCTTTCCCTTCTGGGTTCTTGTTTCCACTGAACCACTCTTCCTTTTATAGGAGATGTGGTATGTATTTGCAGGTAAGTAGTCCTTTCAACCTATTTCCTGCTAGCAGGCCCAAAGGCCTTTCATTTTGTACTCCATCTGTCCCTTTTCATCCAAGCTGGCAATGTTTCTATTGATACATCATCTTAAAAACTTTTTCAATCTCTTGTGAATCTTCTTGCAGTTCATTCCATTAGGTAAAATTCACACCCACAAATCTCTCCAAGATAAGCCCTTCTTTACCTTGGATCTCTACAGCTAACCTTCCTAGAAGCCCAATCTGTCTGGAAGGACTTTTACCTGACAGAAAGGTGTATCTGGAAGTACCACCTTCAAATTATTCTAAGCTAAACATAATTTTTAATCATGGTATTTACTGCATCTTTGGACCTTGTTTTCCTTACTCTTTGTTCAGAGGCCATGTCTTAATTTTAAAATCTTTTGCTACCTGTGGAAGCTTAAAAATTTAAAACGATGAAATCTCAACATTTTACACATATATTAGCCTTTCCTTTTGTTTAATTCTCTCATTTCTCATTTGATGTAAGTAGCAGGAAAGAAAAGAACACATGCTCAACATTTCAATGAACACTCTTCTTAATATCATTTCAGCTTGTAACCACTTCCTAGTATTCAAGTTTTTAGATATTTGTTATGATAGCATACCCACATTGCAATAGCAGAATCAGTATTACTTTACTTATCTAGCCTGCATAAAGTATTACTCCAAAACTCAGTTATTAAACATTTAATATCTAACAGAATTTCAAATATTAGGCCATTGAGAGTAGTGTAGCTAGTGATTCTGACTCAAGATCACTCAGGAGGTTGCAGCTAAATACATGCTGAAGCTATAGTCATCTGGAAGCTTGACTGGGGCTGGAGGAGCCAATCAAGTCATTTGCATGGTGGTTGCTGGGAGGCCTCAGCTCCCTGTGACATGGACCTCTCCATATGGCTGCTCATACAATGGCAGTTGGCTTTTCCCAGAGTAAGTTATTTCAGAAAGGTCTCCAGAATCACAAGCTGGCATTTCTTTATTTCCACTTTATTCTATTGGGCACACAGACCTGCCCTGATATATTTTTGGAGGCAACTAAGGAAAGGGATAAGCATCAGAAGGAAGATCTATGAGGTCCATCTTAGAGGCTGGCAACTATACGTGGGTATAGTCACAGTCTCTGCCTTCAGTGTTTTCATGTGTGAGAGAGCAGTAGTTTCATATCTATTGTGAAAAATGCAGATAATTAATTCAGCAAGTTAATTCTGTTTGATTTCTATGAAATTTGCAGGGGGAAGGGCAGGAGCTGTGAGCCTAATCTAATAAAACAGTAAAAAGTATTTTCTGCTGCAACACTTTTCAGATAATTCTTTTAAGGGGATATATTATCCTCTACTTCTTCCTCATAAAATAACAAATTATGTTACCTTGTGGGATAAACTACATATTCAAATTATGCTAATTTATTTTTGATTAAGGAGAATGAGTGGAAGAGAGCAACTAACATTTGATAAAACTCTTAAAAAGTAGAGACATTACACCATGTCCATATCAAGGTCAATATTATTTAATTCTCACCATAACACTGTAAGGTAATGATAATATCCATCATTTTATACTTCCAGAAGATAGATCTATGGAAAGTTGAGAAACTTAGTTTAAACCATACAGCTAACTTTTCATTTACAACCATTATAGAACACTAGCGACTATTTTTTCTTTTCACCTTCAACAATTTTAAAAATGGGCATAATATATGAAACAATAGTTTTCAGTTGTTTGACAACCACTGTTTAAGACAAGTAATCACCAAAAGATGGGAAACTTACAAGGTTAGCCCTACTATTGTCCCAGTTTGCTTTCTGGATAATGTCCAGGTTTTAGTGTGGGAATTGGAGCCCTGAGAAAGCCTGGCACTCATTCTCTCTGTCAAAGTGACAGGATTGAAATATGAAGAGGTTGTGGTGGCTATAATTTCGGGAGCAGTTACCAGATCTAAGAGAGTGGCATAGAGTGGAAGTAGAGGGAACTACTGTTGTTTGCTCTAATTTGGCATTGAAGTGTTTATCTGGATAGTGACTATCATCAGTAGCTTTACTCTCATGGGGGATCTAAGGGATGTGGTTTTGGATGTTTGCAGTTAGCCTTTTGGGGGATACATTTTTTTATCCTGGCAAATAATCTAATGCCTAAGTATCTGACCCATAACCAAGTGTTCCTCTCAAAATGTATTATTTATACTCACAGATACACTTGCATATCTTTTTTTTCCCTTGTCCAGTTTATTTCTACCAAGATATCTACTCTTTAGGAGAGCCTTTACCAGGAGAAAAGTTAGATCCAGGTGGGTCAGTCAGGTGAGACACAGTGGAGGCAACAGAACAAAAACACATGAAATAGCAGAAGTCATTTATTATTCATAGGTCAACAAAAGAGAAGTACCAACAAGGGCCAATGGAAAGATCACAGGGGCCATGCCCTCAACCTAAAAGTGAGGAGCCAGAAAAAGAGATGGACCTATGGGCCAAGGCCTTTATAGGGGTCTGGGGTGTTACCCAAGGAAATTTCCTGTGGATAGTTTTTTTTTTTTTTTTTTTAAATATACTTTAAGTTCTAGGGTACATGTGCACAACGTTCAGGTTTGTTACATATGTATACATGTGCCATGTTGGTGTGCTGCACCCATCAACTCCTCATTTACGTTAGGTATTTCTCCTAATGCTATCCCTCCTCCAGCCCCCCACCCTCTGACTGGCCCCCGTGTGTGATATGCCCCATCCTGGGTCCATATGTTCTCATTGTTCAACTCCCACTTATGAGTGAGAACATGTGGTGTTTGGTTTTCTGTCCTTGCAATAGTTTGCTGAGAATGATGGTTTCCAGCTTCATCCATGTCCCTGCAAAGGACATAAACTTATCCTTTTTTATGGCTGCATAGTATTCCATGGTGTTTATGTGCCACATTTTCTTAATACAGTCTATCAATGATGGACATTTGGGTTGGTTCCAAGTCTTTGCTATTGTGAATAGTGCCACAATAAACATACGTGTGCATGTGTCTTTATTGTAGAATGATTTATAATCCTTTGGTTATATGCCCAGTAATGGGATTGCTGGGTCAAAAGGTATTTCTAGTTCTAGATCCTTAAGGAATCGCCACACTGTCTTCCACAATGGTTGAACTAATTTACTCTCCCTCCTGTGGAGAGTTTGAATTCGTGGGTTTAGAACAAGCATTCAGCAGGGTCATACTGTGACTAAGAGGTGATCACTAAGAGGTATCTGTGCAGTCCATGTGGGGTGCGGGAGTCAGTGGGGCAAGTCAAGTAGATTGTATCTCTATATACCACAGGGATGTGATCACCAGATGTGGTTGTATATGGCAGGTATTTGTCTTTTATAATGAAAACTGGGAGGAAGCAGAAAAGTGTAAATTGTGTTAAGAGTAACTAAGCCTTGCTTCAGGTATGAAAAAGTTAAACCTATATTCAAAATGGATACCAAGGTGATATAAAATTACAGGAATTCGCTACAGTGTGTACATAAAAAGAAGGCAAGATCTACAGAGTTCCACCTGAATCTTCCACTGAGTAATGGCTGTGCATGAGTGTGAGGAATTACTCAAGACCAAGGAAAGAAACACCACAAAGGGGCAAGAGGAAGAAGCTGTGAAGCTCACAAATGGCCAGATATAGTTTGTGTTCCCACTAAACAGGGCAAAAATGTTCATCATAATTCATGAAGCATCAGGTAGAGGACTTAGGAGGCTATTACCTGAGTAGGGTGGAAAAATGTGGCACTGTTTTAGACCACCCTAAGAAAGCAGTCTTCAAAGGAAAAAACTGATCCTAAGAAATTGAACTGCACCGCGGAACCACAGAATAAAGCTCAAGAATGTTTAAGGAAACTAATACCTAGTACTCATCAAGCTAAAGTCCACAATGCCTGACATCTAATAAAATGTTAAGAGATGTGAAGGAAGCAGAAAAATATGACCACAATAAGGAGAAAAATGAATCAATAAAAACAAAGAAGACACAGGTGACAATTAGTAAACAAGAACATAAAAGAGTTAAAATACATTCCATATGGTAAAGAAAGTAGGTAAAACCATGACCACTTTAAAGAGAAGCATAGAAGACAGAAAAGTGCAAAATTGAATTTCTAGACATAAAAACTAATTGCATGAGATGAAAATTATCCTGAGGAGGGTAAGGAAGAGAATAGACACTGGGAAAAAATATTGGTGAAACTGATGCATAATAAAAGAAACTGTCTAAAATGAAATACATAGGTAAAAGTAGTTAAAAAATAATAGCATCAGAGAGTTATGGAAAAAACTAACTCTGCTTCATATTGTGCATAATTGGGGTCATCGAATGACATTAAAATACATGAAAAAATAAAAACCAATATACATTATAATCAAATTGATTAAAAATCGGTAAAGAGAAATATTAAAGGTAGCCAGAGATAAAACAGAGATATTTTGTACCGAGAAACACAGATAGAAATGACAAGGAAATTATTTATTGTTAGAAACAAAGCTTGTCAGAAGACAATGAAGCAACATCCTGAAACTTCTGGAAACAAACAAAACAGTCACCTAAGAATTCTGTGACCAATGAATAGGTCTACCAAAAATGAAGATAAAATAAAGTGTTTTTCAAATATAAAAGGTTGAAATAATTCGACAGCAGGTTTTCACTAAAAAAAATTTAAGGAAGTTTCCTTCAGACAGAAAAAAAAAAAAAAACAAAAAACAGATGGCAATTATGTTAATGAATATATTTTTTATTTTAAAAATATGTTTGAAGATAATTGACAATACAAAAACAATAGCAATGTATTATATAGAGTTTGTGAAAAATGTCCAAATAAAATTTATATAACAACATTACAAAGAATTGGAGAGGAGGAATAAAGTACTCTGTTGTTACCAGTGTACATAGAGTATATAACTAAATAATTTAAAAATGTGTACTATAAATCCTAAAAGAACTACAAATCCTAAAGAACAACTACTCATATTTTATTAATAGGTAAAAACTAATAAACTAACAAAGAAGATAAATTCAAATGGTTAAAAATGTTGAATTAATCTAAAATAAGGCAGAAAATGTGAAAAATGTTGATAAAGTAAAAATGAGACAAATGGGAATAAATAGCAAGATGGGAGATGTAATCCAAACTATATTAGTAATCATATAAAATATAAATGATGTAAACACCAATCAAAAAGCAGAAAAATCAGGTTGAATGTTATCAAAGCTCTGTGCTGCCTAAAATAAATTTGCTTTAATTATAAAGACAAACCAAATGTCCATCAGCGACAGATTGGATTAAGAAAATGTGGCACATATACACCATGGAATACTATGCAGCCATAAATAAGGATGAGTTCGTGTTCTTTGTAGGGACATAGATGCAGCTGGAAATCATCATTCTCAGCAAACTATCGCAAGAACAGAAAACCAAACACCGCATGTTCTCACTCATAGGTGGGAATTGAACATTGAGATCGCTTGGACGCAGGAAGGGGAACATCACACACCGGGGCCTGTTGTGGGATGGGGGGAGAGGGGAGGGATAGCATTAGGAGATATAACTAATGTAAATGACGAGTTAATGGGTGCAGCACACTAACATGGCACATGTGTACATATGTAACAAACCTGCATGTTGTGCGCATGTTCCCTAGAACTTGAAGTACAATAAAAAAAATTATAAAGACAAATAAAATGATAGGAAATAATATATCATGCTAACACTATCAAAAGAAAGGTACAATGGCAAACTTAATATCAAAGTATAATTCAGAGTAAAAATTATTACAAATAATTTTATAATTACAAACAATTCATCAAGATAATAATGCATCTAACAGCCAAACTTCACAAAACAGCATAATCTTATACTAATAAAAGGAGGAATACATCCCAAAATATATTTGAGCACATCTCTCAATATTTCACAGAATAAGTAGACAGAAAATTAGCAAAGATGTGTAGAACTTTAACCTCACTGTCAACTTATCTGATGTATTTGACATTTATGCAACTCTTCATCCAATATCATGATATGAGTATTTTAAACATAAGAAACATTACAAAATTAGACCATATTCTGGTTCATAAAACAAACTTATTAAACGTGTATTTTTCGACTACTATGGAATTAAACGATAATAATAGAAAGACAGCTGGAAAATTACCAAATACTTGGAAACTAAATTGCACGCTTATGCATGGTTCCAAGAAAAATAAAAAATAGAAATTATAAAGTATTTTTAAGTGAAAAAAATAAAAACAAGGCAAATCAAAAATTGTAGATGCAACTAAAGCAGTAATCAGAGAAAAAGTAAAGCATTAAAAGTAAAGTCTATGTCAAATAAGAAGGAAAGTCTCAGATAATGACTTTTTTATTTTTGCCTCAGGACACTTGGGAAGTTGAGCAAATTAAATCTATAATAAGTACCGAAAAGGAAATAATGAAAAGCAGAAATCATTAAAAAACAGATACACAATATAGAAAATCAAAGAAACCAAAAGCTAGTATTTTGAGAAAATTAATAAAATTGATAAACCCCTACCAGACTGCAGAGAGAGAGAAAAAAAATCAACATTAAAGGAATAATAGGAAAATATTTTGAAAATATTTGAAATAATAGGAAAATATTTTGAAAATATTTGAAATAATAGGAAAATATTTTCCATGTTATTTATTAATTTCAACCACTTTGAAAAAATCAAATTCAAATTTTAGTAAAGAAATAAGAGTGTGTGTGTGTGTGTAAATTTTCCACAAAAGAAAACAGGAGACTTCATTAGTGAATTCTATTTAACATTTAAGGGGAAAATACTGATTATATTAGGTTTGTGCAAACATAATTGTGGTTTCAAACCATGAATTTCAAATCATTATAACTAGGCTCAAACACATCTTTATTAATCAAAATAGGAACCATTATAATCAACACATTTTTGCCAGCAAGAAATGTTTGTTTATTCCTGTAGCATAAAAATCCATGCTTCAGGATTCCACAAAATCTTGGAAAGCAAGTAGTCTGTTTTGTCAGAGACTAGGATTGTGACCCCTCCTTTTTTCTCTTTTTCATTTGCTCATACATTTTCTTCTATCCCTTTATTTTGAACCTATGTGTGTCTTTGCATGTGAGATGGGTCTCTTGGAGACAGCATACTGATGGCATTTTGTGCTTTATCCAGTTTGCCATTCTGCATTTTTTAATTGGGGCATTTAGCCCAGTTACATTTAAGGTATTATTGTTATGTGTGAATTTTATCCTGTCATCATGATGCTAGTTGGTTATGATGTAGAGTTGTTTATGTGGTAGCTTCATAGTGTCATAGGTCTGTGTAGTTCAGTGTGTTTTTGTAGTGGCTGATAATGGTATTTCCTTTCCATATTTAGTGCTTCCTTTGGGAGCTCTTGCAAAGGAGGCCTGGTGGTCATCTGATTTTTGTTCAAAAGTACTAAAGTGATTCAATGTGGGAAAAGATAACCTTTTCAATAAGTTGCCCCAAAACTATTGAGTAACTATATATAAAAAAGTAAATCTCAAACCTTTCCTCACAGCATGTATGAAAATAACTGAAAATAGATTACAGACCTAAAGCTAAAACATCAAATATGTAGATTTAAACAATAGGCGATTTTGGATTTGACAAAGGTGTTTTAATAGGACATAAAAACATAAAACATAAAAGAATAAATAGGTCTTTATAAAAGTTTAAAAGTTTTGCCCTTTAGAAGACTCCATCAGACAAGAGAAAGAAGAAATCCATTGACTGGAAAAAAAATATTTGCAAAACATGCATTTCACAAAGAGTTGGTGACAGGATGGAACTTTAATACACTGAAAAATGGAATATAAAATGATATAATCTCTTAGAAAAACAGTTTTTCTATTTTTCCAAAAGTTAAACATAAGCATACCATGCATTCTAGCCATTGGATTAGTAGGATTCACCTAAAAAATTTTAAAAAAGCAAAAACCCACAGATTTGTATATAAAATTTCACAACAGCTTTATTCTTATTAGCCAAAACCTGGAAACAACCAAATTATCAAACTTTCTGTTTACTTTTCCTGTATTTCTTTCCATGCAAATGAACAGACATGTGTCTGTGTTCTAACGTCTCTTTTTTCTTACACAAATTTTATCAACACAAAGTAGGCTGAGGAGAAGGAAGAGGAGAGGTTGGTCTTGTCTCGGTGTTGGCAGAGGCAGAAGAAAATACACATATAAATGGACCTGCACAGTTCAAACCTGTGTTATTTGTCACCTATATGTATGTATATATACGTGTGTGTGTGTGTGTGTATTTATATTGCAAATGTATTCTCCCAGTTTGTCATTCTTTTAACTTTATTTGTAGTGGGTTTTGTTTTTGTTCATGAAAAGTGGTTTTAGAAATCATGTGTATTCAAATTTATCAATTTTTAAATTGTATCTGGATTTTGACTCATAGTTAGAATGCCATTCTCTACACCTATGTTAAAGAGGAATGCAATTAAATTTAACATGTTTTATTTAAAGGGGAATAAAACATTTACAATTGTTGCTTTCTTCCATTACCTTCATGGTGTGATGTTTTATTATTACATTGCCGATCTTTTCAGAGTACATTCTTAAGGACAGGGCAAAGGATGGATCAAAATTATATTCCGAATGACTAATTGTCCCAGCATCATCTATTAAAAAAAGTCAATTGTGACTCAGTGATTTGAGATGCCATTTTTATCATGTACTCAATAGACTTCCATATTAATTTGTGTCTATTTTTATGCATTCTACTTTATTCTGCCTGTTTCTCTATTCTTGTGAACTTTCTGTCAACTCAGATTAACACATACTTTTATACATCTCATGTATCTAAGATTTGCCTTCTTATCACCAACTTAGAGAAATGTCTTCTCAAGTTTATATTTGCTCCTAGAATACTGCTATCAAGTTTGTCCAAAATTTAACATCTGTTCCCTTCACTTCACTCCACTCCATGTGAGTCCACTGATTTCCTCTTAGAAATACTGAAAAATAGCAATCAAGTGATTTTATTACTTTACAGTAAAATAACTTGACACAAAATAAATACTCATCTTAAGTTTGATGGTCCTGTCAGTACTGAAGTATTTCCTGAATACTATTTGATTCTATACATCATTGCATGGCTGTCAGTGGTTCAACTTTACCCAGCAAGAGCATCCAGGACATGAAATTCAAGGCTGGTGCTTTAATGCTGAGACAAAATTTGGAGCATGGAACCTATCAAGTTTATTTCTTGGGATATGTAAATGGCAGAAGTATGATAATCTAAACATTTGTCTCTCAAAATAACTTTTATTTATTCATTGATGGTTGATACAATTGCTTGTTCAGTTTACAACAAGAAAAAATGGAGTGGCTAAGTCAGTCAAATGATAGGCAAAGAGAAAATTTGAGAGATTCTTTCCTGAAATATTGGTTTGTTTCACACGTGTCATGACAGAAATATAGTTGGTTTAGATTAAGGTGTTAGGTACAGGCATACTTCATTTTTTTTTTGCTTTAGTGTACCATATATCTATATCTATACAGATATATATATATAGAGAGAGAGAGTGTGTGTGTATGTATGTTTTAACAAGTTGAAGGTTTGTGACAACCTTGCAAAGGGCAAGTCTATTGGCAGCATTTTTCCAACAGCATATACTTCTTTCCCATCTCACATCACGTTTTGGTAATCCTTACAATATTTCAAATGTTTTCATTAATATGGAATCTGTTACAGTGATCTGTGATCAGTGTTATTGACACTACCATTACTGTTTTAGAGCATCACAAATCATGCCCGAATAAAACCATGAACTCAATTGATAAATGCTGTGTATGTATGTTCTGCCTGCTCCACCAGGCAGTCCTTCCCTGGACTCTCCCTCTCCTTTGGACTTCTTGTTCACCGAGACAAAACAGTATTGAAATAAGCCAATTAATAATCCTACAAGAGTGTCTAAGTGTTCAGATGAAAGAAAGAGTTGCACATCTCTCACTTTAAATCAAAAGCTACAAATGATTAAGCTTAGTGAGGAAAGCATGAAGCCAATAAATAAAGAAAGGCCTGTTATTCGAAACTGTTAACAAAGTTACATATACAGAGGAAAAGTTCTTGAAATAAATTAAAAGTGTTACATGAGTGAACATATGAATTATAAGAAAGTAAAACAGCCTTATAGCTGATATGTAGAAAGTTTTAGTAATCTGAATAGAAGACCAAACCAGTCACAACATTCCCTTAAGCCAAAGACTAATCAAGAGAAAGATCCTAACTTTCTTTGATTCTACAAAGGCTGAGAGAGGTGAAGAAGCTGCAGAAGGAAAGTGTGAAGTTATTAGAAGTTGGTTCATGAGGTTTAAGGAAAGAAGGTGTATCCATAACATAGAATTGTAAGGTGAAGAAGAAAGTGCTGATGTAGGAGCTGCAGCAAGTTATTCAGATATTCAGAAGGTCTAACTAATAGAATAGATGAAATTCAATGCCTGATTTAAAAAGCTAAAAGGATAGGCAGATTCTCTTGTTAGGGGCTAATACAGCTGAGACTTTAAGTTGAAGCTGATGCCCTGTTAACGTTCCAAAAATCCCAGGGCCCTTATGCCCTTAAGAATTATGCTAAATGCACTCTGCCTGTGCCTATAAGTGGAACAACAATACCTAGATCACAAAATATCTGTTTACAGCATAGTTTACTGAATATTTTAAACCCACCATTGGAACCTACTCTTCAGAAAAAAAAAATATTTTAAAATATTACTACTTATCAACAATGCACCTAGTCAAGCAAGAATTCTGATGGAGATGTACAGGGATATTAATGCTTTCATGCCTGATAACACAACATCCATTCTTCAGCCCATGGATCAAGAAGTAATTTCAACCTACAAGTCATTATTTAAGAAATACATATTATAAGGCTATAGCTGCCATAGATAGCAGTTCTTCTGCTATCCAAGCAATGTAAATTGGAAACTTTCTAAAAGGATTCATCATTCCAGATGCCATTAAGAACATCTGTGATTCATGGGCGAATGTTAAAATATCATTATTAACAGGAGTTCAGAAGAAGTTAACTGCAACCCTTATAGATGACTTTGAGGGATTCAAGACTTCAATGGAGGAAATAACTGCATATGTTATGGAAATAGGAAGAAAAATAGAATTAAAAGTGGAGTCTAAAGATGTGACTAAATTGCTACAATGTCATAAAACTTACATGGATAAGGAGTTGCTTCTTGGGAATGAGCAAAGAAAGTGGTTTCTTGAGATGGAATTCAGTCCCAGTGAAGATACTGTGAAAATTGTTGAAATGAGAACAAAGGATTTAAAGAATTACATAAACTTAGTCGGTAAAGCAGGGACAGGGTTTGAGAGGATTGACTCCAATTTTGAAGGATGTTCTATTGTGGGTAAAATGCTATCAATCAGCACCACATGCTACAGAGAACTCTTTTGTTAAAGGAAGAGTCAATCAATGTGGCAAAGTTCTTTGTCTTATTTTAAGAAATTGCCACAGCTACCCCAGACTTCAGCAACTACTGCCATGATTAGTCAGCAGCCATCAATATCAAGGCAAAACTTCTCACCAGCAAAAAATTATGACTCACTAAAGGCCCAGATAATCACTAGCATTTTTAGCTATGAAGTATTTTTAATGAACGTATGTACTTTTTAAAGACTTGAACACTTAAGAGACTACAGTATCATACAAAGATAATTGTATATGCACTGAAAAACCAGAAAATATGTGTGACTCACTTTCATATGATTTTTTCTTTCTTGTGGTTGTCTGGAACCAAACCTGCAGTATCTCCAAGGTATGTCTGTATTTTCTATTTTGTTGTTCATTTCAAATAAACCATGTATTAAATTCCTCTTGAAATTTAGTTCTATGGAAAAAAAATGCTGTTTCCAAGGCTAGAGCCACTACATCTAAATAATCTTATAAGCTACATCATATCATTTTGGTGGGGCTTGAAGGGGGATGGAGCATCAAACAATCAACCAAATAAATAATTTTGTAGTCTTATGGTGTCCAGAAATAGAAAAATAGATGATTGTTTGACACAACCACCACAAGAAGCAGCGTAGTAGGGGGGCAAGAAAATAAATCTTTCAATATGAAATTAAATGGACCATGAAAGGTAAAATCAAGCAAATTGATTATTCTGACAGAAAAAGTCAAAGACATCTAATTGCTGATATCAATATCCCTGTTAAAATAAATGAAAAATCCTTCTTCAAAAAATTTGCCTTAAGTTTTAAATTCACCAGAAAATAAATTAGTCAAAATGTTAAATGATAAGTATATTAAACTTTTTATCTTGCTCTCCACAATGGTAGAGGACAGATTCTGAAGTTGTGGAGTACAGTATTAAGATTAGCGACAACACGTGAAGTAAATTGACTGATTATGCATACTCTCTACTTTGGGACTAGACATGTCACTTGATAACTAACGTGTCAGTGAAGTTAAGAATATTTGTAAAATTTGTGTCAAGAGATTATTACTGTAAGAGTTGTTTTTTCATGCAAATTGTCATTAAATAATGTGTATTTGCTACAAAGATTTTATTTAATGCCACATAAATATTTACAATAACAGGCATCTTAACACAACTTCATGGGCCAAATTTTTAGACTAAAGAGGAAAACCAATGCAAGAAATTTTATGTTAACTTGTCAAGAATGAGAAACAAAGACCCAGGATCACTTTGGGCCTTTGAACGGTCATTTTTATATATTTTCTATGCCCTTTATTTCATGAAAGATTTATTCTTTTCTCTTAACGGAAAAAAAAAATTGAGTATTCCTGAGAGGGCATAAGAAAGAACAGAAGAGAACTACAAGCAGTTTGTGCTTCTTCAGTATGATATATAAGGCAAAAAATGGTGACAGACAATGCTAAGAAGATAGACAAAACCCAGATCAAAGGGAATTACTCAAGTCATGTAAAAAATTAACTAAATCCTACAGTCAATAACAATAGCCAGTGTTTATTGAATGCTTACCATTTCCAGAGTATTGTGATATACTTTTATAAACATAATCTTAAATATTCACAAAATTGAAGAAAATTACAACTCAGAGAAATTAAGCAATTTCTTAATGACAGTGCTATATTTACAATAGAGATTCACTGAAAATTTTTAAGCAAGAAAATGATGTTACTGTGTATATATTGTTAGTCCTCTATTATTGACTCCTAAACGAGTTCAAAGAATATTAAAGCTATAATAGGCCTTAGAGACCACCTAGCTCAGCACTTTAAACTTACACAATAAGGAATTGGAGCTTACAGAAGCACATTAATCTGCTATGGCCAGGCAGATTTGGTGGTAGAGTATGATTATAATCAAGGACTCCAGATTTATCCTGCATCTTTATGCTGTACTTCTTTCATTAACACTCTCTTCCCAGCTTTTTTTTTTTTTTAATTTTGATCATCCGTTCAAACCAGTTGCAATGACTTTAACTCTGACCCTAAGGGCATCTCCTTCTTTCATTTGTTTTTCAAATTTATCATATCTATTGTGCAGTTTAAAACACAAAAGAAGCAGACAATGCTTTTCCATTACATGGAATTAGAATAGTTGGCATTCTTTCATGCTCATTTAGTCATTTCAAACAGACTTACTTTCATCCTATTAGAGTTTTCTGACCAAACTGCTGATAATTACCTCATTAAATTTAGCTCTTCTAATAAGTTCCCCTGAGAATTATCAAGAAGGTATTTTTGAGATGGTCTGGGAAAAGATTGTGGACTTGGGGGCCTAGATAACAGGGTTGATGGTCCTGTTCCATCACCTATAGGTCTAGTGATTAGGACCAATTACTTAATGCTTTAGTGAATTAGTGGTGGCATTAAATAACAACCTTACCAATTTGTTGTATAAAACTCCTACCATGATAAATAGGTATATTTTTGTGTTCAGCACACAATTTAGGAGAAATTAAGTTTTTTCTCTTGAAAAAGTTTTATTTATTTTAAATTTATACATAGTACTCGTACATTTTGTGGGGTACAGTATGTTTTAATATAGGCATACATCACATATTGTTGATGCTGTGCAATGTACACATGTACTAAAACATCACACTCTACCCCATAAAAATATGCTAATTACACGTCAACTCAGATATTTATCATTTCTTTTTGGTGAGAACATTCAAAATCCTTTTTTAGCTATTTTGAAATATACAGTGTTTTATTGTTAACTATAGTCACCCTAATGGGTAATGCAACATAGAACTTATTTCTCCTGCGTAACTGTTACTTTGTACCCATTAACCAACATCTCCTTATCCTTCCATATCCTTTAATTTCCCAGCCTCTGGTCACCATTATTCTACTCTCTACTTTTTTAGATTTCACATATGAGTGAGATAATGAGGTATTTGTTTTTCTGTGCCTAGTTTATTTCACTTAACATAATGTCCTCCAGGCTCATCCATGTTGCTGCAAATGGCAACATTTCATTATTTTTATGGCTAAAAGTATTTCATTGTATAAATATACCCTATTTTATTTATCCTTTCATTCATTTATGGACACTTAGGTTGATTTCATATTTCGGCTCTTGTTAATACTGTTGAAATGAACATAGATGAGCAGATACCTCTTTGACAAACCAATTTCATTTCTTTTGGCTATAGGCCCAGTAGTGGGATTGCAAGATCAAATGTTAGTTCCATTTTTAACTTTGGGGTGAATCTCCATACTATTTTTCATAATGGCGGTATGAATATACATTCCCACGAATAGTATACAAGAGTTCCCCTTTCTCCACAGTCATGTAATTTTTTTTGTCATTTTAATAACAATCATTCTAGCTGGACTGATGTTATATCTCATAGTGATTTTGATTTATATTTCCATAATTATTAGTAATGTTGAGCATTTTAAAATATATTTGTAGGCCATTTGTATGTCTTCTTTTGTGAAATGTCTATCCATATGTTTTGGTCTTTTTTAAGTCATTATTTGATTTTTTTTGCTATTGAAATGTTTGAGTCCCTTACATATTCTAGATACTAACCCTTTTCAGATTTATAGTTTGTGCATATTTTATCGCATTATGTAAATAATGTAGATTATTTCTTCACTGTTTATTTTTTCCTTTTCTCTGCAGAGGTTTTTAATATTATTCCATTTGTCTGTTTTTATTTTGTTGCCTGTGCTTTTGAGGTTTTATCAAAAAAACTTGCCTAGACCAATATCACAAAATAAATGTTTTCTGTATATTTTTTCTTCTAAGAGTTTCATAGTTTAGGATCTTTTAAGTCTACTCCTTTCTGAGTTGATTTTTGTAAGTACTGAGTAATAGGCATCTAGTTTCATCCTTCTGTGTGTGGATATATAGTTTTCTCACAACCATTTATTGAAGAGACTGTCCTTTCCCCATCCTTGTTCTTGTCAAAAATCAATTGGCTGTAAATCCATGGATTTCTGGGTTCTCTTGCTGCTCTTTTTATGCTGGTATCATGCTGTTTTGGTTACTATAGCTTTGTACTATATTTTGAAGTCAGATCATGTGATGCTTACAAATTTGTTCCTTTTTCTCAAAATTGCTTAAGCTATTCAAGGTTATTTTTGTTTCATACAAATTTTAGGATTTTTTGTGTGTCTGTGAAGAATGTCTTGGGTGTTTTGTGACTGTAGATTGCTTTGGAAAGTATGGACAGTTTAGCTACATTAATTCTTCAAATTCATGAACATGGTATCTTTTTATTTGTGTCAACTTCTTTCATCAATATTTTGTACCTTTGCATCATAGAGATCTTTTACTTCCTTGATTAAATTTTTATACATGTTTTATTTTTGTTGATATCTATTGTAATGGGATTGCTTTATTTTTTTTGTCAGATTGTTCACTATTAGCATATAGAAAAGCTACTGAAATTTATATTTTGGTTTTATATCCTTCCACATTACTAAATTTGTTTACTCATTCTAACAGTTTTTTGGTGCAGTCTTTAGGTTTTTCTCTATATAAAATTATGTCATCTGCAAACAGGGATAATTTGATTTCCTCCTTTCCAGTTTGGATGTCCTTTATTTATTTCTCTTGCTTAACAGTCTGGCTGGGCTTCCCATTTTTCTGTTAAATAAATGTGGTGAAAGTAGGCAACATTTTCTTGCTTCAGATTTGACAGGAAAAGCTTTCAACTTTTCCCTTTTCTTATATAATATTAGCTGTGGATTTGTCATATATGCCGTTTATTATGCTGAGGTATGTTCCTTCTATACATAATTTGTTGAGAGTGTTTATCAGGAAATGGATGTTTAATGTTATCAAATGCGTTATCTGTTAAATAGTCATATGATTTTTTTGTCCTTTATGCTGTAAATGTGATGTATTATAGTTATTAACTTACATTTGTTGAACCATCCTTGCATCCTTGGGATGAATCCCACTTTACGAGGGGAGTAATCTTTTTGATATGCTGTTAGATTTGGTCTGCTGTTTTTTTGTTGAGAATTGGGATATTGGCCTATAGTTTTCTTTTTGTGTTGTGTTCTTTTCTGGTTTGGTTATCAGGACAATACTAGGCTCTTAGAATTAATTTCGAATAATTCCCTCTCCTTCAGTTTTTTGGAATAATTTGAGAAGGATTGGTAGTAGTTCTTCTTTAGGTGTGTGGTGGAATTCAGCAGGGAAGCCATTAATTAGGTCTTGAGCTTTCCTTTGATTGGAGACTTTTCTATTACTAATTCAATCTCGGCACTCTTTATTGGTTTGTTCAGGTATTCAATTCCCTGTAACAATCTTAGTCAGTTGGTTGTGTCCAGGAATTTGCCTTCTTCATTCAGGTTTTCCAATTTGTTGATATATATTCATAGTAGTCTCTCATGATTCTTTATATTTCCATGGTATAATTTATAATGACTCCTTTGTCATTCCTGATTTTATTTATTTGGATCTTCTTTTTTCCTTAATTTAGCAGAAGGCTGGTAAATTGTGTTTATCTTTTCAAACAACCAACTTGTTGCTTCATTGATTGTATTAGTCCATTTTCATACTGCTGATAAAGATACTTAAGACTGGGCACTTTGCAAAGGAAAGAGGTTTAGTGGAGAACTCACAGTTCCACATGGTGGGGAAGCCTCACAATCATGGCCGAAGGCAAGGAGGAGCAACTCACATCTTACGTGGATAAGGCAAAGAGAGCTTGTGCTGGAAAACTCCCTGTTATAGCAACCATGAGATCTTGTGAGACTTACTCACTTTCACAAGAACAGCACAGGAAAGACCTGACCCCATGATTCAGTTACCTCCCACTGGGTCCCTCCCACAACATGCAGGAATTGAAGAGATTTGGGTGGGGACACAAAACGTATCATTTGTACATTTTTAGTCATTTATACGTTTAGAACTTCTGCTGTATTCCGCAGGTTTTATTATTTTGTGTTTCCCTTTCTGTCTCAAAAATTTTTTGTTAATTTTCTTCTTATTCATTGAGCTATTGGTTATTGCAGAGCATGTTATTTCCATGTATTTGTATAGATTCTAAAGTTCCTCCTGTTATTAATTTATAACTTTATTCGACTGTGGTCAGAAAGGATACTTAATACAATTTGATTTTTTAAACTTCCGTATGACTTGTTTTGTGGTCTAACATGGTCTATTCTGTAGAATGTTCCATGTGCTGCTGAGAGGCTCTTGGATGGAATGTTCTTCAAATCTCTATTAGTTCTTTAAATGTCTATTAGTTCTGTTGTGTTTAGAATGTAGTTTAACACTAATCTTTCTTTGTTGACATTTTTTTCTGAATGATCTGTCTATTGCTTAAAATGAAGTGTTAAAATCCCCTATTATTCCTGTATTGTGGTCTAACTCTGTCATTAGATCTATTAATATTTTCTGTATATATTTAAGTGTTCTCATATGGAGTGCATACATATTTATAATTGTTAAATCCTTTCCCTATAATGTCCCTTTCATCATTACATAATGGCCTTCTTTGTCTCTTTTTACAGTTTTTGACTTAAAGTCTATTTTATCTGATACAAGTATAGCTACTTCTGCCTTCAATTTTGGTTTCTGTTTGCATGGAATATCTTATTCCATCTCCACTTTTAGTCTCAATGTTTTTAACAGATGAAGTAAGTTTTTTGTAGACAGCACATAATTTTTAAAAAAACCATTTAGCTATTCTATGTCCTCTAATTGGACAATTTAATCTATTTCTATTCAAGGTAACTACTGATGGGTAAGAACTTACTACAGCCATTTTGTTACTTGTCTTCTACTAAACCTTTTCTTCCTTTCTTTCTCTCTTATTGTCTTTCCTTGTACATAAGTGTTTTTTTCTCAAATGGTATGTTTCAATTCCTCCCTTTTTATTTTTAGTGTCTTTTATAGCTGTTTGTTTTATGGTTATCATCAGGCTTACAAAAAGCATTCTATTGTCATAGCAAGTTATTTTAAACTGATAACTTTGAATGCAAAGAAAAACAAATAACAAAAAATGCATATTGAACTTCATTTTGTTTTTTAAAATTTTTGATACATTTTATATTTTCTTATATTACTTATTTCATAACAAATTAATGTAAATACTTTTTAAGTAGTTTTGTATTTAGTCTTTATACTAAAGATATGCTTTCCAAACAATGATTACACTAGTAAAGTATTAAAGTAAGTGTATTTTGTCTATATACCTTATTTTACCAATGGCTATTATGTCTTCAAGTATACTTTTCTTGTTACATGATAGCATCCTTTTTTCAGTTTAGAGAATTGCCCCAACTTTTTTTGGTTGTTGTTGTTGTTTTTGCATTACTTGTAAGACAGGTCTGATAGTAATAAATTCCTTTAGTTTGTTTGTGTGGGAAGGTATTTATTGCTACTTTATTTCTGAAGATAGTTCCCAGGTGCTGTATTAGTGGTTGACAGTGTTTTCTGTTTCTTTATTTCAGCACCCTAAGGATATGTTCCCACTTCCTCCTGGCCTGCAAAGTTTCTGCTGAGAAGTCTGTTGCCAGGTGTATTTGAACACTCTTATATGTTTATTTACCTCTTTTCTTTCACATCTTTCAGAATCCTCTCTTTGTCTTTGACCTTTGAGAGTCTGATTATAACATGTCTTGGGGTTGTCTTCTTTAGGTTGAATCTTATTGGTGATCTTTCACCTACCTGTACCAGGATATTCATATCTTTCTCCATGTTTGGAAAGTTCTATCTTATTATGTTTTTGATATTGTCCTATAGATCCAGTAAGCTTTCTTTGTTCCCTTTTGTTCCTTCTCCTTTATGTAATTTCAAATAGCTTATGTTCAAGTTAAATGATTCTTTCGTTTGTTTGACTCTACTGTTGATTGTTTCTATTGTATTTTTTATTTTGCTCATTGTCTTTTTCAGCTCCAATATTCTGTTTTTTTATTATTATCTCTACTAAATTTCTCTGATGAGTTTCTGGACTATTTCTTTGCATTTACTTGAATTTTACTGAGTTTACTTAAAACAGCTACTTCGATTTTATTTTCTAAGAGATCACACATCTTCATTAATTGAGGGTCAGTCTCTGGTGCTTTGTTTTGATGCTTTAGTGACATCATACTTCTTTTAATGTTGATTCTTGTTGACATGTGATATTGCATGCACCTCAAGGGATTATATATTTATTCCAACCTTCAAAGTCTGCTTTTGGCTGTGTTCATTCTTCTCATTCGACCTTCTACAGGTTTTAACCAGATTGTTATGTTACCAGAACCTGTCACCACTGCAGCCATCTAAACCCTCGAGGGTGCTCTGGCACAGAGCTCTAAGCACAGGTTTTCCACAAGTCTCACAAGGGCTCTGTAATCAGCATGATTTTCTGGCCCAAATGGACCTGCTGAAAACTCAAGGTGGGGTACCTGGGCTTTGTGGGAAAGCTGGCCAGAAACTTGAGCCAGAGATTTTCCCAGTGGCCCAGACAGGTGCACCCCCCAAGCACTACTCTTCAGAGGCAGAATAGTCCCTCAGCTGCAGTGAAATGGGTTGGAGCAGGGATTGGCCACCCCTCAGGATCTGGTATTAGACAGAGGCTGGTGACTTGTTTCATTGGCTTTGCCAGGCATACATCTCACTGAAGCTCCCTGCATAGGTGGATAATTCACCAGCTGCAGTGAAAGGGCTTGGAACTGAATGAGGGCCCATTCAGAATCTGCTGTCAGGTAGAGGTTGGTGCACCCATCTCCTTGGCTCAGATAGGTATGCATCTCCTAGCATGTCTCTCCAACAGTGAGAGTGGTCTCCAACTGCAGCACAAAGGGTCAGAGCTGAGACAGGGCCCTTTTGGGATCTGCTGTGGGATGGCTAACTGTGAGCCTTTCTCTTTGGCTCAGATGGGTGCATGTATCTCAGCAGCACCTTAAAAAGGCAGGAGAGGTTCCTGACTGCAGCATGTGAGGCTGGAGGTGAGCTGGGCCTCCTGGTGATCTGTTGTGAAATGGAGTTTGGGAGTCCATCTGCTTGGTTCAGATGGGTGTGTGTCTCTCAGGAGGTCTTGGCACTGGTGAGATAGGTCTCTCACTGCAGCAGGAGAAAATGGACCTGATAAAGGGGCCTTTTTGGTCCTCCTGTAGGATGGTGGCTGTCAAGCCCATCTCACTGAGTAAGGCAGGCATGTGTTTCCCTGCAGGATCCTGCACGGGAAGAATGGTTCATGGATTATAGCAGGAGGAGCTGGAGCCAAAATAGGGCACCCTCAGAATATGATGTGAGACAGAGGTTGGTGAGCCTGTTTCATTAGCTCTGCCAGGTGCACATATCCTCATGGGTCCCTGCACAGGTGGGATAGTATTCTGATTGTAACCAGAGGTACCAGAGGTGAGACTGGGTTCGCTTAAGATCTGCTATGGGATGAGGGCTGGTAAGCCCCTTATGGAGGCTCAGATTCTGGCTGAAGCATACGGAAAAGTCTCTCACACAAGGGTGTGAGCACTTCTAAGCTGGAACCTCAACTGGGCTGGGCTGGAATTGAGCCACAGTACAAGTTTCAGGTCCACTGCAGAGATCAGGGTCAGCATGAAAATGATCTTTTCTTGCTGAGACACTGGTGTTCGTGATTCCCTCTGGATCCCTTGGCAAATGGTTTTGGTTGTAGGCTCACGGCCAAATGGTGCTGTAGCCAAAGCCTTTGGGGAATGGAACTGATTCTAGGTTTGAACCTGAGAACGTCATCAGTGGATCTGCAACCTGGTTGCTGTTCTGCATTCTCAAAACAGTCTTCCTGGGTCCTGTGCTTTACCAGGGTTTCACAAAACTCCTACCTAAATCCCAAGGCTACTGCAGAGAGACTTTTAAATGTGGATGGCTACAGAATTCTTGTTGTCCCAGGAATTTAAGCACATTGCCTCCTACTGTGCCATCTTGATGTCACTTTTCCTCTTTCATTTGCTATTTTTTTGTAGTCCACTATGTTGCTAAAAGTGAAGGTGGTCATACAAGTGGATAATAAATTTTAAGGCCTTAGTTGCTTGTAATAATTAACATATATAACACCTGAATGCCAGGTGACAAAAAAATATTTTAATTTTTTATGAGAAAAAAATGTTAAGGATTGATTTTTCTCATGAAGCTATGACAGGCATTATACAACTTTACAGTGGTTAAGAAAAAATATCTAAAATATGGAAACAACACAAAAAGATGATTTTATGTTTTTCTGTGCCACACTCAAGCACTAATAGACCTATCCAAATTTTTCAAGAGTATTTAAAAAATGCAAACATATATAGCCACTCAAAAAATAATATAAAAATGATTTGCTTAATAAAACACATAATTAAATGTTATCTTATTTTTAAGGTGAATGTACTCATAAATTTACCTTGCTATTGATTAGGACTCTACTTATAGATTCTATAAAGATTGTAAATTCATTAAACTAAAAAAAATTCTGAACTTGCAATTTTTTTTAGAAAAAATTGAGATTATTTTTGTATAGGAGAAAAGATAACCCCAAAGGTTATAGTATAATTGGCATATAGGATATTAGCCAGTTTTGTATTTTAACTCGGCAAATTTATTTATACATTTATTTTCTGGCTGATTGCAAAAATCTGTACAAATGTTCTTTGAACCTACTTTACACCTTGCTGGCTCTCTCAGATAATTAAATACATTTTGAAATGTGTTCAATATATACTTATATGAAAGTCATCTCTATAAATATTTGTTAAATTATATTTTGATGGAGTGGGCCTTTTCATCTTATTGTTCTAGGAAAAATCTCTTGATTGTTTCTCTAGCTAAGGTCATATAACGAAAGAGGGTCCTTGACACTCTAGCAAAAAAGTGTGGAATAGATTATTTTGGTAAGTTGTGGTGGTTAATTGATAGTGTCTATTTACTTCATAAAATTGATGAGTGGGTCAAAATATCTACATAGAAACCAAGTAGCCTCAGAAAAAAATACAGGTCCTAGATTTCAACCTTTCTTTAATTTGTTTTATTCTTGGTTTTTGCAGGTATATTGTAGGTATATATATTTATGGTCAACCTTTCTCTTTTTGAGACTCAATTTCAGTAAAATCTCTCTGATCTCATGGCTTGAAGTCAATCAGGCTGAGGAATGCTGGCAGAAAGTAAATCAAGGTCATCCAAGGGATACTCATTTGGTATAGTCTGGGCAGGTGAATCAGGCTCACTTCCAGAGCTGTGTGATTTGGAGAAAGATGTATCCAAAAAAAAAAAAAAAAAAAAAAAGTGTGAAAAAGGCTGAAAATCTCTGTTTCACGTTACTTTGGTCTTGAGGGGCTGATATGGAAATAGTCATTCAGAATATAATGCCAAGTAAAAACAGTGATTTTGGAAATCACAGGGAGGGCACCTCTGGATATTTTCCAAATACGAATTGCCACAGACTGTGGAGGGCTATGCACCAGCATGAGTTGCTCAGGGACAATCAGTTTGATAGACCAAACTGTCCATATGGCCACTACTACTAACTGTCCATATGGCCACCAAGTGTAACACTTTGGGAAAGACTTTTTTTTTTTTTTTTGGCCCTGCCTTCCATAACCTGAGTAAGTCCTGCCTGACTAGTAGAGGAGCTACTGGAGTAGTGGACAATGTGGACATCCTAACTATATGTGCGTGTGGTAGGGGGGTGGTGGGTGGGGGAATTCTTCTTACAACAATGACATTATGTGTCAGTAATGGAAGAAATGGCACCAGGAAAAAAAAAAAAAAGGCTACTACTAGAATAGATCAAATCCATTAAGCCTGTGGTTCTGAGGTATTCCCATGCAGACTGACCCTTCTGGACTGAATAAGTGGTAGGGTTCATAAACTGTATGTTTCAAGGGAGAAAGACATGCAAAAAGAGATAGTATATTTTCTACTAACTAGAAACGTTAAAGTGAAGAGTGGAGTATGAAAAAAGAGAGTTGAAATTTATGTATTAATAATGAAATTTTTAATGTGGTCTCATTCTAGTTGCTGAGGAGAATTGTACCCCCGCCCCACCAAATTAATATGTTGAATTCCTAAATTGCAGTGCCTCAAAATATGACTTTATTTGGAGATAAGGTTTTTATAGAGGTAATCATGTTAAAATGAGATTATTTGAGTGAACCCTAATCCAAAATAATTGATGTCCTTATATATAAAAAAAAGGAAAATTTTGACACAGACATGTGTATAGTGAGAATGACATGTGAGTATGAAGGCAGCCATAATGAGCTAAGGAGAAAAGTCTTGAACAGAGCCTTTCCTCATAGGCTTCAGAAAGAGACAACCACATATTCTTGGTTTCAGACTTCTACCACCAGAATCACAAGATAAATTTCTTTTGTTTTAAGCCACTCAACTCTTAGAATTTGTTATGGCAGCCCTAGCAAATGAATGTGTGAATTTTTATTTGGACAATTATCTAGACTTATAAGAACACACAAATGCATAAATATAAAATCTTAATGTATTTGTATTATATCATAAGTATTTCTATTTGCAAATGTTCACTAAGTTTACCCTTGTAAGAGGAGGTAACTCACATCAATGATGCAATTGTTGATCAAAAGCATTTTAGAAACTAATTTTAGTTTTACTGTTGGCATCTAATACTCTTATTTTCTGCTCCCCTTTGGACTGCAAGCACAAGAGTGAACATATGCCCAAGACTGACTGATCATGTTATCTCCTGCACCTAGCACTCTGATTCATCTGGTCATGAAGTGTCTTCAAGATAGATGTTTTTGTTGCCTTCCGAGAAACTTCTTCCCAATTTTAATAATTTATTTCAAATTGTTTTCCTGTAACTTACAACTGAAATGCAAAAGTCTTGGTCAATATCTTTTCCTAAAAATATATATATATATTTCCTTCATAGTAATACCCCCAAAGATTAAGTGTGGATTATAAATCTTAGATTGTTTTAGAACTGGATTATATGACATTATAGAATTGGAAATCTGGATCACCCTTCCATGACCACACAGTTATAAATAGAATTAGAATTAGAAACCAACCCTTATAAATTATTAAAAAATATGTATATATATTAGCTCTTGGAGTAAAAGGGAATAATAAAACTCACATATTCTAATTCCCAATCTAATACTTGAATCCTCTTGATAAAAAATATTAAATTAATATGTCATGTTTACTGTAACACATTGCCTTCCATCTTGATGGAAAAAATAAATGATATTTAATTCTAAATATTCCAAATGAGGAAAATAGCAATGCTGTTTTGTGCTAGGAATGTGGCAGTTGTATAAAGTAATGGATCTAGTTTCCTATGGCATTTATAAATAGATTTTACAAAGTTCAAAATCAAAGATGCTCCATAGTCTGGATTGGACATCTGGCTACCAAATTTGTCATGTAGAAATAGTTAACATAAATAATAATATCTGTGTAATAATATTAAGTCTTAGATAGCTTAGAAATATTGACATATTATATCCCATACTTGTGCCTTCAGATATACAAAAATATGTTTCACTTGGCATGAGATTTCTTTTTAATATTCAGAAACCTTTTTCTTGCATTGAATAGAACAATGTGGAGTGTGAGTGGCACAAGATAATCACTATAGAACAATTGTTCTTTTAGTTCAAATCTAGAATATATATTCCTATGTAGGGGAATAATATCTAAGGCTGAAGTCTCATACTAGATAAAATGCTGTTTCGATGATCACAAATCCAAGTTAGCTCACAGGAATTATGTAAACTAACAATTCTATTATTGTATACCAAGCTCTGAGGAAAAAATATGCATGAATTTAAATCTATTAGATTTCCTTATCTTAATCCACTCAAAATGTAAACAAATTACATATAAAACAACTAAGACAACATTACATGAGGCAATTAATTTATAAGTCATATTATCTTGAATTCTCTGCTACTACCAGATTTTTCTAGCTTTTATACCATAGATCCATGGTTGAAATAGCTAAAATTTAATATGTACTCATTATCTACCAGGTATTGCTCTAAGTACTTTACAATGTATGTTTGTGCCAGAAAGGGCTAGCTGTCCCTAATCTCTATTATTTACTTCCTCTACTGTAATAGAATCCTTTATCCTCAACACATGGCCACCCAGAATGAAGATTTTATTTCTAAGTTCTAATTAATGGGGAGTTCACTGAAAATACAGTACAATTTTCAGACTTGCCTTTAAAGGAATGGGATGTCTATGTTGGCTGGAATGCTGATCTTTTTTGTGCCACCTAGCAATAAACATCATAAGATGGTGGGAAAAAAAAATTAGAAAACTGAACCTGAGACCATTTCAGAAAGTAAGGCTACATATTACCCTGAAATTTTATGTGAGGAAGAAATAAATTGCTATCATAGTAAGATTTCAGAATTGGGGGTTTCGGTTAAGCATATGTAGTTCATACGTACTAGTATAATCCAGTATGCCTCTACGGAATTACAGGTCTTTTCTACAATAAAGTGCATATCCATGTGAATTTTGTTTAAATTTTTGGGTATTCCTCTCTTTGCCGAAGTCCATTCATGTGCATTTGAATCTGAGGTTAGAAATCACTGGTTTAATGAATCTGTAAATTGTTTTGGGTACTATGGCTATTTTAACAATATTAATTATTTTAATTCATGAACATAGGATATTTTTGCATTTACTTGTATCTTCTTCGCTTCTTTTATCAATATTTTATAGTTTTCAGTGTATAAATCTTCACCTCCTTGAATTTCGTATTTTATTTTTTGATGCTATTGTAAATCAAATTTTTTTAAAATTTATTTTTCAGACAGTTTGTTGTCAGTTTATAGAAATGCTACTGATTTCTGTATATTGATTTTGTAACCTGAAACTTTACTTAAATGTATTAGTTCTAACAGTTTTTTGGTGGAGTTCTACGTATAAGGTCATGTCATCAGCAAACAGAGACAATTTTACTTCTTTCCTTCCTGAATGAATTATATTTATTTCTTTTCCTTCCCTAATATTCTGGCTAGAGCTTTAGTATTATGTTGAATAAAAGTGGAGAAAGTCTTAAAATGTCCATGCAAACTAAACTATCTACAGAGTCAATGAAATTCCTATTAAAATTCCAACATCATTTTTTTCACAGAAATAAAGAAAAAAACCTACAATTTGTATGGAACCAGAAAAACCACGAATAGCCAAAGAAATTTTGAACAAAAGGAGTAAAGCTGTAGGCATCATACTGTCTTTTTTCAAAATATATTATAAAGCTATTTTAAGACATTATAATAGATTATAATCAAAACACATGGTACTGCCATAAAAGTAGACACATCAACCAATGAAGCAGGATAGAGAGCCTGGAAATAAATTCAAGTATTTACAGCCAAGTGATTTTTGACAAAGATGCCAAGAACACACAATGGGTAAAGGACAGTCTTTTCAATAAATTATGTTGGGACAACTAGATATCCACATACAGAAAAATGCAGTTGGGCCCTCCTATTATGCCACATGCAAAAATAAACTTAAAATGGATTTTAAATTTGATCCAGCAGTCTCACTTCTGGGTATCTACCCAGAGGAAAAGAAGTCATTATATGAAAAAGATACTTGCACATACGTTTATAGCAGCACAATTCACGATTGCAAAATCATGGAACCAACCCAAATGCCCATCAATCAACGAGTGAATAAAGAAATTGTAGTATATTTATACCATGGAATAGTAGTCAGCCATAAAAGGGAATGAATTAACAGCATTTGCAGCAACCTGAATGAGACTGAAGACTATTATTCTAAGTGAAGTAACCCAGGAATAGAAAACCAGACATCATATGTTCTCATTAATATGTGAGAGCTAAGCCATGAGGATACAAAGGCATAAAGTGATACAATGGCCTTTGTGGACTTTGGGGGAATGGTGGGAGGCAAGGAGGGATAAAAAACTACAAATATGGTGCAGTGTATACCGCTCAGGTGATGGGTGCACTAAAATCTCACAAATCACTGCTAAAGAACTTACTCATGTAACCAAATACCACCTGTACCCCAATAACTTATGGAAAAAAATTCTTAAAAATGCTTAAACATAAGATCTGAAATTATAAAGCTACTAGAGGTAAAGTCAGAGAAAATCTCCATGACATTGGTTTTGGCACTGATTTCATAGATACAACATATGAAAAATACAGGCAACCAAAGCAAAAATAGACAAATGTGATTATATCAAACTAAAATGTTTCTGCATAGCAAAGTAAACAACAGAGTGGAGAGACAACCAATGGATTGGAAGAAAATATTTGCAGACCACATATCTGATAAGGAGCTAATATCCAAAATGTATAAAGAACTCAAATAACTCAATAGAAAAAAACCTAATAATGGGCAAAGGATCTGAATATACATTTATCAAAAGAGGACATACAAATGGCCAACAGATTCATGAAAAAATGCTCAACATCTCGAATTATTTTGGAAACACAAACTAAAACCAAAATGAGATATCACCCCATACTGCTAGAATGGCTTCTCTAAAAAAGATGTATAAGTGTTGATGAGGATGTGGAGAAAAGGAACTCTTGTACACTGTTGGTGGAAATATAAATCAGTACAATCATTTTGGAGAATACATGTAGGTTCTTCAAAAAACTAAAAATATAATTACCATATGATCCAGCAAACCCATGTATGAGTATGTTTCCAAGGAGACTGAAATCAGTACGGTAAAAAGATGTTTGCACTTCCATTTTCATTTCAGCATTATTTAAAATAGCCAAGATTTGAGAGTAACTTAAGTGTCCATCAACAATTGAAAGGATAAAGAAAATATGGTATATACACAATGGAACATAATAAACCTTAAAAAGGAAGGAAATGCTGTCATTTGTAACAACATGTATAGAACTGGAGGACATTATGTTAAGAGAAATAAGGCAGGCAGAGAAAGATAACTGCTCATAATCTCCCATAGATGTAGAATCTAAAAATGCGGGTATCATAAAAACAGAGACTGAGGACGGGTTAGGGGATGCCAAGGGATAGGGAAAGTGGAGATGCTGATGAAAGAATACAAAGTTATAATTAGACTAGAGGACTAACTTTTAGTGATCTATTGTACTACACAGTGATGGCAGTTACATATTATAAATTTTAAATTGTTAAAGAAATAGATTTCTAACATTGTCACCACAAATAAATGATGCTGTCTGTGAGCTGATAGGCAAGTTAATTAGCTTTATTGAATCTTATCTACAACGTATACATAAATCAAAATATCACATTGTACTTCATAAGTGTACACAACTATTATTTTTCAATCAAAAGGAAAGAAAAGAACAAAAGGAAGGAAAGGAAAAGTCAAGGAAGGGAGGAAAGGAGGAAGGTAGGGAAAGCAGAAAATAAAAGAATCCTTGTATAATGGATGACTTTCCCATTAACAAAATGTTACTTAAAAATAATGTAAATCTTGAATACCCTTAGCTTTCAAGCTTTGATAATTGGTACTGCAAAAAAAGTCATTAAAAAACAAACAGTATATATGTACATATTTATTTTAAAATACCACTTAAAAGAGCATATACGTGTTAAAACATATATTTGTTAAAAACAGCATATATATATAATATTTGTTGTGTATAAAACAAACTATTTTCAAATCAACTAAGTTCCTTGGTTATTGATAAGGCCTAGAAATAGTCTGTGGGGAGTTTTAGCACCTGCCCCTAAATAATCTACATGAAATCTCAAGGTGAAATCAAATATTGTTTTATAAAGTAGTACTATTTTATAAACACATTGACTTTTCTTTTCCTTTTTTTTTTTTTTTTTTTTTTTGAGACAGAATCTGGCACTCTTGCTCAGGCTGGAGTACAGTAGCGCCATCAGGGCTTACTGCAAGCTCTGCCTCCCGGGTTCACGCCATTCTCCTGCCTCAGCCTCCCTAGTAGCTGGGACTATAGGCACCCACCACCAGGCCTGGCTAATTTTGCTTTTGTATTTTTAGTAGAGACGGGGTTTCACCGTGTTAGCCAGAATGGTCTTGATCTCCTGACCTCATGATCTGCCCGCCTCGGCCTCCCAAAGTGCTGGGATTACAGGCGTGAGCCACCATGTCCGGCCACATTGACATTTTTTAAATCTTACATAAAACCAAAAAAAAAAAAAAAAAGCATTTTAGAAGCTGTATTACTTGCTCTTTTTATTTGTATTATATAACCTAAATAAAAAAGAGTGCCTTCTAGGCACATTCAGATTTTAAAGTGCCTTGACTGACCCTTCCACCAGATTGTTGCTCCCAAAATCAAGCTACACAGAAATTTTGAGCTGTCACTAGGAAATAGCTGCTAAAATTCAGCAAAGCAAAGGCAACTTAGTTGAGAAAATATGAGTGCTTGGCATCACAATTTACACAAATAAGAATTTGTATTCCATTTATTTTATTTTCTTTCTGTTTTCCATCTCCAGAATATAGAGGAAGTAACAGTCTTCAGAGGGTAGTAGGGCAGAAAAGTGAATCAAAGCCTTCCCCATGATTCCTTCAGACAACTCACGCTGAGTGAATAGGGCCTGTGGTCAAGTCAGAAAACATGTGACTGCTTCAAAGATAAGTGGCTCTAGTCTTATGATGTTCAATAAGGGTTTCCAGCTCTAAATTTCTGTAATTTCTTATAAAACCAAAAGAATTAGATAAGACACAGAAGGAGATGACAAATAATTCCTTAAATTATTATACCTGTGTTTAGGAAATCATTTTTCAAAAGTCACTTGGCATGTAAGGTGAGACATTGAAGGCATGAGTAGACAGTAAGTGACAAGATGTCAAAAAGGACAGTTAAACTGCATACAGAACTGAACTGAAAGATAGGATTAGAGGAAAGTTAAATAGAAGGAGAGGAGAGAAAGCTAAGGATACTGATGCGATGGCCAAAGACTTTTTAGAACAAGCATATTTAATGTATGATTTTACCTACACATAAGTTGATTTTATGGTACAGTTATTTGAGCTGTTTTGCTAGACTGTAAAATTTATGAGAGTAGGGAACACATCTGGTCTTCTTATTTAGCACAGCATTACAAAGTATAGGTTAAAACATATTAAATAAGTCAGTAGCTCTCCTTATATCAGATGCATGGGAAAAAAAACCTCAGTAATGAGAATTATTTTAAAACCACAAACTTTGTTAAATAAATTTCCCTGAAATGATTGAGAGCATTAACATTTTGCATTTAAATTCAAAGTATTAAGTATTGATGATGTATCAGACAGATACATAATCGAAAGGTTATCTTTTTGATCATTCAGTTAACAAATACGTATATGGTGTTTTCTATATATCACGCTTTGTCTAGGCTTTGTGGATACAGCTAAATACAAGATTCTGAATTCCTGAAATTCATATTTTAAAAAGGAAGACATAATAATCAAATAAATATAAAATACAATTTTAGGTAGTATGATTAGTGCTGTGGGAAAAATTAGAACATAAGGAGCCAGAGAGAAATAATCATATAAATTGAGAAGGGATTGTCAGATACAGATATTCTGAAAAAAGGACATTTGAATAAAGGACAGAATTAGTAAATGGAGTAAGTTGATATCTGGGACATAATCATTACAGACAGATGGAACAGCAAGAGCCTGTCCTCAGTCATCTTCTCATCTAGTTTCCAAATAATGGGGAAAATAAACACAAATGCAGTCTAAAGAGAGATCAAAGAATAAGTTTATTAACAGTTAAGAAAATGTTCAATTATCCCTAAATTTAGGATTTCTGGAATGATGCATTAAAGAGTATGGATTTAAATTGGTATTACAATGGACCGTCTTACTCTCTCCTGAATCTAAACCTTGAAGCATACTGATGGGGACCACGGTTTGATATCACAAGTTTCATCTACCTTGTCAGGCACCTGCTCCTGCACCAAATTGTGAGAGGGAATGACAGGTTACATTCTGGCAGGTCAGAGAATTGATCTGTCTTTTTCTGATGGTGTGTTAATTGCATGGACGCAATGTATATTGGAGAAGATCAGATAATATGTGTACCCACTGGAGAGCGAATATAATGTAGTTCAAAAAGAGACTATGCCTTACCTGAGCAGTGACTTTCTGAATACAGAGCACCCACCAGTGGGGGAAACATGGCCTATTGACAAGTTCTCACCAGTCCAATTATTTGTTCTTATTGCTAAAAGGAAAAGTAAGGGGAAAGGTGGGATAGCAAGATATTACAGAAATTTCCTTAAGTATTTCTTCAGACAAGCTAAAGTGAGAATATTAGACAAAAGTTTACCTTCAACATTCCCCAAATATTGTTCTTTCATCCCAATAGACAAGGACAACATCTCTGGACAACCAGGAGTGCGTGTGTGTGTGTATGTGTGTGTGTGTACACATACATTGGTGAAAAGACCAACAACAAATAATGGTTGTTCTGAAGTTCCCTTTATCATGTTGTCTCCTAATCTCTACTACCAGTAAGCCTTTGTGTTATCCTAGGATGAGGCATGGGCGGTTCAGTGTTTATAATAAGATGAGTCTAAAATGGACAATAAAGGGATTTTAGTTATGTATTATTTCATTTTTTGTCTTAAATTTTCCTTGCCATGTAGTCCAGTGTGTCTGGTCAGAGGATATAGGAAAACCAACACTATGAGGTGGAATGAAAGTATTCCAGAGCTAGGTGCAGTGGCTCATGCCTGTAATTCTAGCACATTAGGAGTCCAAAGCAGGAGGATTGCATGAAGCCAGGAGTTAGACACTAGCCTGGGCAATGAAGTGAGACCGCGCCCCCTACACCCAAATCCATTTTAAAAATAGTATTTAAAATAATATAACTTTTGCAACATAAAAAGCACATAGGGAAAAAAAATCAAACCTCTCCTCTCAATAAGAAAATTTAAGTCTGGAAAAAAATTAAATCACTGACTCTTTATAGTCAAAAGACATTCAAATCAGAAGTTTTTAACATTTAATATCTTAGTATGCTCAGTCTCCACCCAAAGAATTTCTCTCAAATAATATCTGAGTTTCTCTGCACAACTCTGACTCCTTCAGCATCTTTAGATGGATATCACAAATTATCTCTTCAACTACACTTGCTTTTTCTCTGTAAAAAATGCAAAAATTATTATAGTACTTTCAAAAATTATGCTAAGCGGGATTTTGTTTTCAGAAACTAGGACTTAAAAGAGTTTAGATTGTCATTTTAAAAAGACCACAGCAAAGACATCTGGATGGTATTTTGGAAAAATGAGAATTAGGAAAAAACAAAGGCATGTAAAGAGTCTCAAATGCATTTATATTCTTTCAAAACTCAAAAATTTGCAAATATGTCACATCTAGACACCAAGTCTTACTGAGGCTGCCTTCCTCCCCATGGTGTCTTTCTCCAATCAATATTTAATTTTTTTGGTCTAATCCAAAAAGAGTCTTATTTAAATGGAATCTGGTTTCCTTTGTAATAGTAGCCCTCTTAAAGACTCAAACTTTCTTATTTATTCTGCATTTTAGAAGAATCAGAATCAATATAACCACAAAATGGCTGCTACCATCCTTTTTCCCAATATTCTCTGCAACCACCTCCCACCAATACACCAATATGCTGGAGATCAGGTGGGAGGGAGGGTGTCCTACTGGTTCTATTTGATGGGAAAACTAGAAACAAGAAAAGAAAAATGAAGTGAAAACCCTTTAATCAGCAAAGCATATGCTTACTAACCCCAAAGCACACAGTGTTCATGGTAAAAGTGGATTGAAGAATGTGGTTTAGATAGACATCAAATAGGATCCTTATATATTCACCCATGTTTACAGTCTGGAACACTCAACCTAGTGAAGGAGCTGACTTTGCCAGATACAAATAATTCAGATCTTCCACATTTACCAGTTACTTACAGGAAAAGGAGAGAGGAAGACAACGAGAGAAACTGACAGAAAACCCATACAGAGATAGGAAAAGAGAAAGGAGACAAAGAGAAACACAGAACAGATGAAGGGATAGAGACAGGTAAAAAGAAAGAAACAGAGAGAGAGATAAGGGGTGGGTTAATTGAGGATATTTGGCCTGCCTTTAGAAAGCAATTGTAGGACTTTGACCCAAGTGTTCGTACCACGTGGAAGCAGAAAACAGAGAAGAGTCCTTCCATTAATCTTTCTACTCATCTATGAGGTGGTCAGAGCAAGGAGAATGGTAAAGTATATTTCCAATATTGCTCACTATACATCTGAGTTTCACAAATTATATTAACTACACTTTATCTTATGAGCAGGGGCAATAAAGAGATTTGTAGAAGATGGAACTGCCTTCTAGCATGATGCCAAAGGACACATTGTCTAGAGAAGTGCTCTCCTCTGAGAGCCCAGATAGGAATGTAGAGAAAAGAAAAAGATTTCGTCCACCATACGCACCACTTTGTAGATTTTAAGGTGGATTTCTATGGCAGGTTGTCTAATAGTGTCTGCAGCCATGAACATAAAAGTGACTGATAAATAGAAATGTTGGAGAACTTTATGCAGAGGAGGTGACAATTATAAGAAGTTAAAAAAATTAAGTAGGATTTTCATCAGGTTGTCAAATTAAAAAGACCATTCCAGGTAATAAGAGCAAAAAGCTAGGGATGTAAACTATATGTCTTGTTTAACAAATAATGAGATTCAGTCAGAAAATGGTTGTGTGACTGGAATTGATAGAGAAGGAGAAATGGAGAGGTGGTGTATGCATGTGAGGGTGCTGAAGTATGTAAAGAAGTCTACTTGTTATTATGCTATGGTTATTTTAAATGTCATCAAGAATTTATATCTTAATCTCTTAATCTTTAGCAATCGAAAACCAATAAAGGAATGTTCAGTAGAGGAATGACAGAATATGATGAGTGATTTAAGAAAAAAATATCTCTGGTGGCCGTTTCAAATGTGAGGAAGACAAACTAAAGTTGATGTAATCACAAGGTCTTTCTGGCCCAAACAATCTCATCCACGTCACTGGTACAATGGTCCCCATGAAGTATGAGGTTTTATGATATTTGCACAAGACAGAACCTCTCTGACAACTTTGGGCCTCTGTAGCTTTTTGTAATGCTCTGAATGAGTCTTTGACAAATCTAGCTATGATACCAGCAGAGTTCAAGGCTTTATGTAATAGGCCAAAGACAATGGAGAAGATCTAGACTCGGAGAGTTGGAGTGAATAACATTCCCAATTGGCAAACTTAATCTCCTGTTCTTTGTGCCTAGTGACCAGCTACAAAATAGTTCTCAACCTTGGATGGCATCACTGACTTGAAAATGCTAGGTAATTTACAGAAGTGTGTTTGATTATTGAAATCACCGGGGAGTACTGCTGAATTTTACTAAACAGGGTTCAGAAATGCTAACCTTCCTGAAACATGTAGGGCAGGTCCTTAGCAATAACTACCATCATAACTATCACATTCAAAATGCCAATAGTGCTCCTATGAGAAAAACTGTTACATCAATATTTATCAAAGTGTTCTGGGGAACATTTTAGTCCCAAAGAATTCTGCGTAAAACAAACTAGTACCCAGACGTAAACACACATATATACAGTCAACTAATTTTTGACAAAGGTGCTAAGAATACAGAATAAGGAAAGAATAGTCTCTTCTATAAATTATACCATAAAACCTAGATGTCCCCATGAAAAAGATCAAAACTAGACCCTTATAATACATCTTACACAAAATCAACTCATAATGTATTAAAGACTTAAAAGTAAGACCTGAAACAATAAAATTTCTAAGAGAAAACATAAGGACAAGCTCCTTAACATAAGTCTTGGCAATGCTTTTTTGAATTTTACACCAAATGTACAGGGGACAAACACAAAAATGAATAAGTGGAATTACAGCAAACTAAAAGTCTTTGCACAGCCAAGGAAACAATCAACAAAACAAAAAGGCAACCAAAAGAATGGGAGAAAAAAATGCGAATCATATATCTGATAAAAAGCCAATATTCAAAATATTAGAGAACACATGCATCTCAAAATTAAGGATAATAAATAAACACAATTTTAAAATAGGCAAAGGACCTAAGATTTTTCAAAGAAGACATACAAATGACCAACAGGTATATATTATATAAAAATGTTCAACATCACTAATCATCAAGAAAATGCATATCAAAACAGCAATGAGCTATTACTTCACACCTGTTATGATGGCTATTATTTTTAAAAAATGAAAGGCAAGTGTTGGTGAATGTGGAGAAAGGGGAATTCTTTAACACTGTTGGTGAGAATGTAAATTGTTTATAGCCATTATAGAAAACAGTATGGGGTTTCCTCAAAAAAATAAAAATAGCACTACCATGCGGTTTAGCAATCCCAATTCTGAGTTTATAGCCATGGGAATAAAAGAACTGTATCAAAGAGATGTTTGCACTCTAATGTTCATAGCAGCATTATTGACAAAAGCCCATCTACAACAGAATGGATAAAGTATGGTATATGTTATTCAATTGAATATTATTCAGCTTTAAAAAAGGAAATCCTATCTTTTGTGACAACATGGAGGAACCTGGAGGACACCATGTTAAGTAAAATAAACCTGACAGAAAGGAAAACATTGCATGCCCTCACTTATATGTGGAATTTACAAAGAAGTCAAACCCATAGTAACGGAGAGTAGATTGGTGGTTATTAGTGGCTGCGGGGTGAGGAAAAAGGGGACATATTAGTTAAAGGACACAAAGTTTCATTTAAAGATAAATAAGTTTCATAGGCCTAATGTACACCATGATTGCTATAGCTAATAATAATGTGTTGTATATTTGAAATTTGCTGAAAGTAGATCTAGGTATTCTCACCACATACACACAAATGGTAACTATGTGAGATAATGAATATGGTAATTATCTGTATTGTGGTAATTATTTCACAATGTATATGCATCTCAAAACATCAGTTTGTACATTGTGAATGCATGCAATTTTTATTTGTCAATCATACTTCAAAAAAGCTGGGGGGGTAAACAAAGAAACTATTCTGCAATAAGTTAGTTTGCCAATTCTGAATACTATACTTCCTCCTAAGAGAAATTCATACATTTGCATAGGTAAATAATTAAACACATCCATTATGCTTTAAGTAATTTGATTTTTAAAAACATATGTGTTTATAACATCCTGTGGACTACTTTCAAATATGTACACTTCAAATAGCAAGGGAAACTGCTGGTTCTCAAATCTGCTTTTGATTAGACTCAACTAGGGATCTTAAAAATAATCCTGGTGTAAGATTCCCACCTCCAGAGATTTTGGTGATGCCTATGCATCAGTGTTTTTTTTAAACTCCTTTGGGGATTTTAATAATCTAGCCAGGCTGACAACTACTGCTTTGAATTATCACTGCCTTTACTCAACAGGCACTCATTTCTCATGACAGATGCCAATGGCATTTGCTTATTTGTTTATTTATTTAGAAGCTGTCTTAGTTTGAATTAGTATAACAGCATGATAAGCAAAAAATCAAAATCAGGACTATAATCATATTTGCAGGTCTATATTCAAATATCAGAGCAACCACAGGCTTATGTCTTTCAAGTTTCATTTTTCTCATTTAAGAAATGACAAACTAAGCATGCATTGTTTTATCACATGGCAATAATAATTGAAAGAGAAATAAATCTTATGTTGGATGGACCACATTTTGAAGAGACATCACAAAAATCACTACAGACCAAGGAGAGGCACATATTTAGAAAGACGACTCCAGCAAATTACAGAAATAGATGCAAAAAAGAGAGACTCGAGGTGGGAACGGTCAGCGGGACTTACCAAATAACCAGAGAAGAGATTATGAAGTTTCAAATCATGGCTGGGCATTAAGGATGAAGGAAATGACTCAAGTCGAAGTATTTCTTTGTTAGGATCTTTCTGGAATGCTTACTGGTCTAAGTGAGAAAAATGAGAAAATGAAAATTTTTACATATAGCTCCAAGATTTTTAGTTCAGGAAGCTAAAATACAGGAGAATGAAATAATTTAGAAGACACACATTTAGAAACACTTTTTTTTAAAGTAGATATTTAAAACCATAAAAATTTAGATATTTATCCAGGCAGAAAAAAATAAAGAAATTAAAGGGAAAGACAGAGAATAGAACTTGAGAAACATCTACATAAGGGATGACAGGGAGAAGAAAAGCAAGTGAAGGAGAAATAGATAAAATGATTAGAGGATGACAAAATCACAGAAAACCAAAATCAATGGGGAAGAGGAAGATAACAGGACCAGGGTACAGAGAAATGTCAAAGAAAGAGAACAAAGAAAAACTCATTGTTCTAGCCACTAGGAACCTACTGCTGACCTGTAAGAGTTGTTTCCTATGCTGAATGGAAGTGCAGTCAGATTAGAGAACACAAGAAATGGGGAGTTGGACTGTGAAATGAGGGCAACCCTGAAAAGGTCAAGAGAAAGTTTATCAATGGAGAGACCTGATGAGTTTCTGGGAAGACTGAAAGGACTGAAGTAGGGTGTCATAACGGGATAGAAGTGGGGTTTGGGAGGACAGATGAAAGAACAAGTTATAAGAGAAATCAAAGAAGAGGGGTAAGGGTATAGAGAGCATTAGCTTCTGAAGGGTAGAAAGTCTCCTTCCTCTGAAGCAGCAGCAGGTTTTTAGAAAAGTAAGACACCAAGTATGATGGCTAATTTGTGTTAATTTGCCTGGCCCATGGTGTCCATATATTTGGTCAAACATTATTCTGGATGTTTCTATTAAGGTGCTTTTGAGATGAGATTAACGTTTAAATTGGTGAATTTTAAATATGCAGTTTACCCTACATAATCTCATACCATCAGTTGAAGGCCTTAGTAGAACAGAGACTGATCTAGAATTCTACCAGAGCAAGAAGGAATTCAATAAGTAGACTGCCTTTGGACTTTAACTCTGGCTAATTCTGTGTATAAATACACACAAACACATACACATACACACACACACATAAATATGTGTATACAGGTACACATATATACAGATCTGTGTTTGTGTGTGTTTATAAAAACACATACATATACATCATATTGTTTTTCTCTTTCTGAAGAACCTTAACTAATACACCAGGTTATCTGCCAAGAAGAAGAAAGTGTGTAAGAGATAGGTGGCGAGTATCTATTGTGGAAAAAAACAAATAGAAGTACTGAAGGTCCAGTTGAAGTTTAACAAATTTGTCTTATATTTACCCAAGATGTCTTTTTCTTAGTGGTGACATTCTGGGAATTTAGAAGAAAAATGTTATTAATAACTATTACTGAATTTCTCCCTTATTTTGAATAGAAAACAATGTAAAAGAAGTCTCTATAATATTAGTGAGAATTTTTTCTTTAGTGTATTAAAAGATTTGAAAAAACAAATGTCAGAACTATTAACATTTCATCCTCTTCATGATCACAAAACTGATGACAAAAAATATCATAAGCATCTGATTGAATTGGGTCATTAGTCTAGTAACTACTCTAAAATCAGTGAGTGTGAAAACTTGTGCTAACTGAGAGAAAAAAAATAATCTCTGTCATCAGCTTCTATAAGAGTGATTTTGACTGCTCATCAAATACAAAAAGATGTTTTAGGTGATTTATTGCCTGTCATAACAGATTCAGGCTGAAACCCTAGGTATACCTTACTCAGTGTCAATCTGATCTATAAAAAGATAAGTGGCACTCCTGAAGTTTTATGGACACACAGAAAATCAGGAAAGAAGTTAAATGTAAACACCGCAAAATCCATTTCGTATTTGTCCAGTGTCTACTGTTATAGCATGTTTGAATAGAATTTCAAAAGGTAGTGTGGTCCAAGGAGAGAGTATTTAGATGAAATTACTCACATAGAGTAATTACAAAGTCCTCAATGACAGATTTGGAGCATGTCAATCTTCAAACTCTCAGAGACTTCATTTTGAAGTCTGTAAAAGTCTCCATTCCAATTTAACGTTCTTCACCCAATGGGGTTTTACTAAAAATGTGAAGAGTTCAAGTTAATTTAATAGTAATTATTGATGCCTATAGTGTCCACACAGAAATAATCATCACTATGTTTTCTACTAACTAGGAATCAATAGTATTCCTGTTATAGTTACCCACACCATCCCTTCCCTTTTTAATGGATGTGGCCTTTTGAGGGATAAAGGTATTCTTAGGTGAAAATATAATGCAGAAAGAAGTGGAAGTCATTTGTCTGGCAGATCTTAGGAACTTTAACTGATGCATGGCCTTGCCTGGACAAAGTCTTTCTAAGGAGAGATTTCACTGCTTAAGAGTTAATGTTAAAATAGCAAAATAATACAACCAAACTCCCACAGTTCCTGTCTCTTCTCATCATCCCATATAATACAAAAGATTAAAAAATGTTTAAACCTAACTTGTCCCATTGCCTTCCTTTATCTTTGCAAGAATTATTCCTTTACAAAAAAATTTGAGGACTATGATTTAGAGAAGCAACCTCTTATTACAAGAGTTTTTTCCTGTGTAGGAGTGAAGAAGAAAATACAGCAGTGGTGTTCTAAAGGACATTTTTTTTTTAGAAAAACAGGAAGAATTGAGGAATGTCCAGATAAATTATTCCAATAGTAGTTATTCCCTTTTGTTATCCTTTGAGGAGCCTTGGGAAAATAGGGAAAGGGCAGTCAGTCAATTTTAATTCAAAACATATTTCTTTAATACACTTTAAAATGTACTCAAAAATATGGAGAAAACCATAAAAAGTAAAAATCTGTTACAATGCCAACCTTTAAATTTTAATCCTACAGAGAATTTTAGCTCTTTCAATATTCTAGAACCAGAAGCAATCACGAGTAACAACATTATGTATATACTTCAATTTTTTGTGAACTCAAAAAGGCATATTTCTATGCATAACATATTTGTACTTGCCAAACTTCCATCAAAATGCAGTATGTTTCTCTATGCACTTGAATCAGGAGACCCTGTAACTTCTTGATTAATAGATGTTAAATGAAATAATGCTATGCTGGTTACAGATCCAGCCCTTAATTATACTGACAACTTCTACTACCTCTTTCTTGAAACATGCTTTGGAAGCTCCCTCTCTGAACTCAGTTTTCATGTTGTATGAAGCCTATACATATAGCAATGTCTTGTGTAGCAATCTCTTCAATAGCTCCAGCTAAGCTCCCCTTCAGTAGTAGCATCAACTGCCATCTATGGGATGCCTATCCTGGTTTCCTCCAATTACTGCTATCACTACTATCATTGAAAAAACATGCTTAAGAAAACTCAAGAAAGAATGGCTCGGGTTAGCCAAGTCAACCTATAGAACTATGAAAGATATATCTATATATCTATATCTATATCTATTTGTATTAAGATACTCAGTTGGGGGTAGGTTGTTATACAGTAATAGATAATCGAAACAATCTTTTCATATTTTGAATTTTCTTCTAGTGGAATTACAATGAATGTGGTAAGAAGATATTTCAGTGTCATTTGCAATAATATTTTTCTCTTTTAGCAGTATACAAATTAATGGTTCGATTATAATCAGTACATCTAATAACTAATGGTATCTTAGATTCAATAAAATATAATTCTTCATGATGCTGTGAATGAAAAGCCTAACAGGTGTGATGATTGAGATGTGTTGGGGTATGTGTGGAAGACTTGGTATGCAGATTATACAGACCCTAAACAGCTAGGGTTGCAGGACCAGAGGTAAGAAGTGACAAAAAGGAAGGTACAGAACAGGATGACTAGGAGCACAAAAATAACCATCTACATCACAATATCTAGTGGAGCTTAAAAGTCAAGCTGTTTGCAAAGAGGTAGCAGAAAATCGGTTTGGAGGTAGACACTTTATATTTCAGGATAATAGCTATATTAAAGTGCAGACCTCTAAGTGATAATAATGAACTTAATAAATTGCGAGAAATTGGGCAAGGCATTTTATCTTCCCCATTTCAGTTGCTTTATCTAAAAAAAATGAAGAAAATTATATTTTTCTGCAGGATTATTGTGATGGTATTATAAAATAATGTTTATGAAAAAAATTTAAACTGTAAATTGATAATATATGTATTTTATTAATATTGTTAAAGTGAAGTGATGGCTTCATATACCAGATTCTGAGCCAAAATTTAGCCCAGGATTCTATCTTTATTTTATTTTAAAATATTGAGCCTATGAAGTATATGATCATATTTAGATCACAGGAATGCAAAAATTTCTAACAAATATAAGCATATCAGATACAGTAACATACAAAAAGTATAATACCTCATCATAAAGTAGAATTTATCCCAGTAATGTATGGTTTGAAAAAAATTAAAAATTAAACATTATAATTCACCATACTCACTGACTGAAAGGGCAAATCATGTGATTATCTCAAAGCAGAAGTAAATATTTCACAAAAATCAACATCCATTTATGATAACCACAATAAGAAAAAACCTTTTTAAAAACTATGAAGAAAACTTCCAAAAATTGATCAAGTGTATCTACAAAAATCCTATAGCTAACTTCATAATTAATTCTCAAAGATGGAATGTTTCGCCCCTAATATCAGGGACAAGACAATGATTTCTTCTCTCACCACTCATATTCGAGATTGTGCCAGGTTATTATAACCAGTAGAGCAGAGAGAGTAAAGACATACTGCTTGGAAAGGAAGTCATAAAATTTCTCTTTTTTTGCCAGATGACATGATACAACATACCAAAAATTCCAAAGAAACACAAAAATTATAAATATTAATTAAAAATTAGGCTGGAAGCAGTGGTTCACACCTGTAGTCCCAGTACATTGGGAGGCTGAGGTGGGCGGATCACTTGAGGTCAGGAGTTCGAGACCAGCCCGGCCAACATGGTGAAATCCTGTCTCTACTAAAAATACAAAAATTAGCCAGGCATGGTGGTAGATGCCTGCAATCCCAGCTACTTGGGAGGCTGAGGCAGAATTGCTTGAACCCAAGAGGTGGAGATTTCAGTGAGTCAAGATCACGCTACTGCAGTCCAGCCTGGGCAACAGAGTGAGACTCCACCTTAAAAAAAAAAAAAGAGAGAGAGAGAAAAAAAAAAGAATACAAAGTCAACATATAAAAATTACTTGGATAATAAAAATATCATTCACAAAATAGTATTAAAATGCATAAAATCCTTATGGATAAATCTAACAAAATGTATACAGAAACATGTACAAAGTTTTTTGTGCTGAAAAATATAAGACATTGAAGGGAGAAATCAAAACCAAAATAAGTTAACTGAACTATGCACCATGTTCACAAATTGAAAGTCTCAGTGTAGGTGATAAATCAATTCCCACAAAATCTATCTATACACACAACATAATTTTTTTAATTTTTTTAATTTTTTTTAAATTTATTTATTATTATTATACTTTAAGTTGTAGGGTACATGTGCATAACGTGCAGGTTTGTTACATATGTATACTTGTGCCATGTTGGTGTGCTGCACCCATCAACTCGTCATTTACATCAGGTATAACTCCCAATGCAATCCCTCCCCCCTCCCCCCTCCCCCCTCCCCATGATAGGCCCCGGTGTGTGATGTCTCCCTTCCCGAGTCCAAGTGATCTCATTGTTCAGTTCCCACCTATGAGTGAGAACATGCGGTGTTTGGTTTTCTGTTCTTGTGATAGTTTGCTAAGAATGATGGTTTCCAGCTGCATCCATGTCCCTACAAAGGACACAAACTCATCCTTTTTTATGGCTGCATAGTATTCCATGGTGTATATGTGCCACATTTTCTTAATCCAGTCTGTCACTGATGGACATTTGGGCTGATTCCAAGTCTTTGCTATTGTGAATAGTGCTGCAATAAACATAATCCAGCATATAAACAGAACCAAAGACAAGAACCACATGATTATCTCAATAGATGCAGAAAAGGCTTTTGACAAAATTCAACAGCCCTTCATGCTAAAAACGCTCAATAAATTCGGTATTGATGGAACGTACCTCAAAATAATAAGAGCTATTTATGACAAACCCACAGCCAATATCATACTGAATGGGCAAAAACTGGAAAAATTCCCTTTGAAAACTGGCACAAGACAGGGATGCCCTCTCTTACCACTCCTATTCAACATAGTGTTGGAAGTTCTGGCTAGGGCAATTAGGCAAGAGAAAGAAATCAAGGGTATTCAGTTAGGAAAAGAAGAAGTCAAATTGTCCCTGTTTGCAGATGACATGATTGTATATTTAGAAAACCCCATTGTCTCAGCCCAAAATCTCCTTAAGCTGATAAGCAACTTCAGCAAAGTCTCAGGATACAAAATTAATGTGCAAAAATCACAAGCATTCTTATACACCAGTAACAGACAAACAGACAGCCAAATCATGAATGAACTTCCATTCACAATTGCTTCAAAGAGAATAAAATACCTAGGAATCCAACTTACAAGGGATGTAAAGGACCTCTTCAAGGAGAACTACAAACCACTGCTCAGTGAAATAAAAGAGGACACAAACAAATGGAAGAACATACCGAACATACCATGCTCATGGATAGGAAGAATCAATATCGTGAAAATGGCCATACTGCCCAAGGTAATTTATAGATTCAATGCCATCCCCATCAAGCTACCAATGAGTTTCTTCACAGAATTGGAAAAAACTGCTTTAAAGTTCATATGGAACCAAAAAAGAGCCCGCATCTCCAAGACAATCCTAAGTCAAAAGAACAAAGCTGGAGGCATCACGCTACCTGACTTCAAACTATACTACAAGGCTACAGTAACCAAAACAGCATGGTACTGGTACCAAAACAGAGATATAGACCAATGGAACAGAACAGAGTCCTCAGAAATAATACCACACATCTACAGCCATCTGATCTTTGACAAACCTGAGAGAAACAAGAAATGGGGAAAGGAGTCCCTATTTAATAAATGGTGCTGGGAAAATTGGCTAGCCATAAGTAGAAAGCTGAAACTGGATCCTTTCCTTACTCCTTATACGAAAATTAATTCAAGATGGATTAGAGACTTAAATGTTAGACCTAATACCATAAAAATCCTAGAGGAAAACCTAGGTAGTACCATTTAGGACATAGGCATGGGCAAAGACTTCATGTCTAAAACACCAAAAGCAACGACAGCAAAAGCCAAAATTGACAAATGGGATCTCATTAAACTAAAGAGCTTCTGCACAGCAAAAGAAACTACCATCAGAGTGAACAGGCAACCTACAGAATGGGAGAACATTTTTGCAATCTACTCATCTGACAAAGGGCTAATATCCAGAACCTACAAAGAACTCAAACAAATTTACAAGAAAAAAACAAACAACCCCATCAAAAAGTGGGCAAAGGATATGAACAGACATTTCTCAAAAGAAGACATTCATACAGCCAACAGACACATGAAAAAATGCTCATCATCACTGGCCATCAGAGAAATGCAAATCAAAACCACAATGAGATACCATCTCACACCAGTTAGAATGGCGATCATTAAAAAGTCAGGAAACAACAGGTGCTAGAGAGGATGTGGAGAAATAGGAACACTTTTACACTGTTGGTGGGATTGTAAACTAGTTCAACCATTATGTAAAACAGTATGGCGATTCCTCAAGGATGTAGAACTAGATGTACCATATGACCCAGCCATCCCATTACTGGGTATATACCCAAAGGATTATAAATTATGCTGCTATAAAGACACATGCACACGTATGTTTATTGCAGTATTATTACAACATAATTTTAATCAAAGCTACATTAGACTTTTTAGAAAATGGCAATTTAAAAACTTTTGTGGGAAAACAAAGGACCTCAAATAGTCAAAATAATTTAAAAATATGAATAAATTTGGAGAACTTGTATGACTTCATGGCATCATTTGAAAAAAGCAATTAAAGCAGTATGGGATGGGTGTAGCATGGTTATAGATTTCAATAAAATTGTAAAGATATCATATACTTCTGGTTGGAATGGAAAGTCACACAGCCAGTTTTGAAAACAGGTTAGTAGTTTAACCAATTTAATCAAATACTTAACATATAGCCCAGCAATCCCAATCTTGTTTTATCTAAGAGTAATAAAAAGTTGTGTCCACACACAAAGACCTGTACCTCAATGTTTATAGCAATTTTATTCATAATAGTCAGAAAATAACAACCCCATATTCATCAACCAGTAAATAACAATTTTTCTACATCCATAAGGAATTGCTGATATATAACATAAATGGATCTTGAAAATATATTATGTGGAAAAGCCAGGTTTGAATGGATTAATGTATAATTACTATACAATAAAATTATATGGCATTCTGGAAAAGACAAACTATACTGAAAGAAGCCGCCATTCCTAAAGGTTGGTGGGGTGATGGAGGGTGCTCACTACAAAGGGATATGAGGAGACTTCCAGCAGTAATAAAAATAATCTTGTTTATAGTGATGATTACACGGCTGTGAATGTTCTTAAAAATTCAGCAAACTATATAGTTTTAAAAGGTAATTTTTTCTCTATGTAAGTAATCTGTGCTTTATTTATTTATTTATTTATTTTTGAGATGGAGTTTCACTCTTGTTGCCTGGGATGGAGTGCAATGGCGCAATCTCAGCTCACCTCAACCTTCGCCTCCTGGGTTCAAGCAACTCTCCTGCCTCAGCCTCCTGAGTAGCTGGGATTACAGGCATGTGCCTGGCTAATTTTTGTATTTTTAGTAGAGATGGGGTTTCTCCATGTTGGTCAGGCTGGTCTCGAACTCCTGACCTTAGGTGATTCACCCACCTTGGCCTCCCAATAATCAGTACTTTAAAAAGTAAACTATGTCATTTATCACAATAATAGAAAAAAGAAGAAAAACATTAAAATCAATAGAAGCAGAAAGGTATTTTGATAAAATGGGTAACAACTGCATTCATTTTAAGAAAAGAAACCCTAAACCTCTTAGCAAACTAGAATGAGAAGGAAATGTCTCCAACCTGATGAAAACTGTCTAATCAAATTGAAGAACATAATTAATGGTGATACAGTAAAAACTTTTCCCCTGTGAAGACCCATTATGAGTACTTATAGGTTGCACTCTGCATAGTCTTTGCCAGCACGTTAAATAAAAATATAAAAATTGTATGAGAAGTAGTGTAAACATCATTACTCATAGAAAAACGATTATATATTTAGAAAACTACAAAAAATATACACAAATAATTATAACTGAATTTACCAGTATCAGTGGATATAAGAGCAATACTAAAATAATAGTTGACAGCAAAGAGAAAAACAAACTGTCATAGTCTCTTCAGGCTGCTACAACTAAATACCTGAGACTGGGTAATTTATTTAAAAATTTAGAAATTTATTTCTCACAGTTCTGGAGACTGGGAAGTCTAAGGCGAAGGCACTAGCAAACTTGGTGTCTAGTGAGTACCTGTTCTTTAGTCCTCACATGGTGAAGGAGCAAGATTGCTCTCATTTATAAGGATATATTTAAAAAAAAATAAAGACACTAATCCCATTCATGAAGACAGAGACCTAATGATTTAATCACTCCCCAAAGGACCTACTCTTAATACTATTGTATTGGTGATTACATTTGAACATATTAATTTTAGGGAAACACACACCTTAAGACTATAGAGCAAGCTATTTTTAATAATACACTTACGTTAGTGTAAAAAGGCAACATATACTTAAAGAATAAATCAAAGCAGCATACACACAAAACTGTAAGACACGATTGAAATAACTAAGATTGAGTATTTTAATGAATATGTTCTGTTTATAGATAGAAACACTTAGAATTGTAAATTTATCAATTTACAAATGTTCTCTAGATTTGAAATAATCCCCAGAAAAGCATCCCAGCTGGTTTTCTTATAGAAAATGACAAAATTATTCTAAAATTTATATGAGAATGTAAAGCCCAAAGAACAGCCAGGACATACGTGAAGAAAAAATTTTAATTCTTATTGATTACTAAAAAGACACTTTAATTATGACAGTGTGACACTGGTACAAGAAAAGCTAAACAGACCCCTAGCACTTACTAAAAAGTCCAGAAAAAGATTCACATAGATGGTCACTTGATATTTGATAAAGATACACTGCAAATGATTAAAGGAAAAGAGGACATTTTAAACGAATTATATGGAATTATATTCTCTCTATATAACCATATGAGAGAAAATAGACTTTGATTCCTACTTTACTACAATTCCAAGTGGATTTTAAATTTAAAAGTGAAATGTAAAACAGCAAAGCTTCTATATGATGATACAGGAGAATATTAGTGTGGTCTAGAGTTAAGTAATAATCTATTAAAGGGTCACAAAATGTACTACTAATAAAGGAAATGAACAATAAATTGTAATACGTTAATTTAAAGTTATCTGATCAACAAATTATTCCTATGAGAGTAAAAAGGACAAGTAGAAGGATAGGAAACTATATTTCTTACACATATATCTGACAAATAACACATTTAAGATATACAAAGAATATAAGGAAAATAAGGAAACCAAATAAGGAAAAAAAGGAAATGACTTGACTATCTACTTTTTAAAAGAAGATATCATAATTATCAATAAACATAAAATAGTGCTCAATTTCATCCATCAGAAGGAAGCAAATTAAGATCACAATGAGATACCACTATATACCAACCAGCATGGCTTAAATAATATTAATAATTCCAGTGTAAGTTAAAATGTAAAGCTATTGGGAGTCTCATATTCTGCTGATAGAAGTAGTAAGTGGGACTGAAACATATGTAAGCAATATGCTGCAGCAATGTAATTCCCAGGTATATTCCCAACAGAAATGTTCCCCTTTTATTCACAAAAACCATGTTTATCACAGCACTATTCACGATGGTAAAAAACTAGAAAATGTTCTCCTCCTCAAATGAAACAATGAACATAAAAACCGCAAGAGCAGAATGAAGAAATTGTATGTCCGTGTGTGTGTGCGCGCACACACGCACGTGTCTGATTGCCATACATAATGAAAATGAATGAACTAGAACTACCTCATCAAAAACTGCCCAAATGAATTGATGGTGTTTGGATAGTGGTTACCTGTGCTGAGGATAGTAATAAGTGCTGAGGCATAGAAGGAGATTTCAGGTGTTACACTGCTCTCAATCTCACTTTCTCTTTTTTTCCCCTCTATCCCTCCCCATCTGTATTAGTCAGGATTCTCTTAGAGGGACAGAACTAATAGGATGGATGGATGGATGGATGGATGGATGGATGGATGGATGGATGGATGGAAGGAAGGAAGGAAGGAAGAAAGAAGGAAGAAGGAAGAAGAAAGAAGAAAGGAAGGAAGGGGGGGGAGAGAGAGAGAGAGAGAGAGACAGACAGACAGAGAGGGTTAGTTTATTAAGTACTAACTTACGCAATCACAAGGTCCTACAATAGGCTGTCTGCAAGCTGATGAACAAAGAGAGGCAGTCGGAGTCCCAAAATGGAAGAACTTGGAGTGCAATGTTAGAGGGCACGAAGCACCCAGCACAGGAGAAAGATTTAGGCTACGAGGCTAGACCCATTGTCTCGTAGCTTCACATTTTTCTGCCTACTTTATAGTCACTGGTGGCTGATTAGATGGTGCCCACCTGATTAAAGGTGGGTCTGCCTTCCCCAGCCCACTGACTCAAATGTTAATCTCCTTTGGCAACACTCTCACAGACACACCCAGAATCCATATTGCATCCTCCCATCCAATCAAGTTGACACTCAGTATTACCATCACACCATCCCCCCCCTCCTTCTTCCCCTCTCTCTTTTACAAGTGGTACACTAATGAGTTTTCATTAAAAAAAAAATTCAACTTTTAGATACAGGTCATATACATATATATACACACACACAATATATACGCATATATACACTATATATACATGTAAACACTATATATAATATATACATATATACTATATATACATATATACACATATATTATACACACACACATATTTATATATGCAGGTTTGTTACATAGGAATATGGCATAATGCTGAGGTTTGTGGTACAGATCTCATCGCCCAGGTAGTGAGTATAGTACCCAATGGGTAGTTTTTCAATCTATGCTCCACTCTTCTACTTTTCCCCAGTAGTCCTGTAGTGTCTATTATTCTCGTCTTTATGTCCATGTGTACTCAATGTTTAGCTCCCATGTAAAAGTGATAACATACAGTGCTTGGTTTTCTGTTTTTACATTAATTTTTTTCGGATTATGGCCTCCAGCTACATCCATGTTGCTGCAAAGGACATGATTTTATTCCTTTTTATGGCTATGTAGTATATACCACAGTTCTTTATCCAGTCCACCACTGACAGGCACCTAGGTGGTTGGTTCCATGTTTTTGCTATTGTGAATAGTGCTGCAATAAACATACAAGTGTCTTTTTGGTAGAATAATTTGTTTTCTTTGGGGTATATACCTAGTAATGGGATTGCTAGGTTGAATGGTACTTCCGTTTAAAGTTTTTTGAGAAATCTCCAAACTGGCAGTCAGTTGGGGCAGGCATCTCAGAAAGACGTGAAGAGCCCTGGGGGATGGGCACTTATGGCTGTGCTCCATCAGAGCTGCTCCATGCCAAAAAAATTAAAAATGCCCCTGCACTCCAGTGCAGCTGAAGCCCTGATTCTGACTACTCTCCAGCGAGATTCTGCTACCAGCTCAAATGTCCATAGGTCCGTGGGAGATCTAGGGTCTCCTTAAAGCTAGGATCCTAAAAGGTCATGGTAAAATTAGGCCATCAATCTCTTCGCTCACCACTTCTTTAGGAGACATTCTGGTATCCTGTGCAGTGTTCCTAACTTCCTCGCTCTGCAGCCTCAGAGTCCGTACCTCTTTATCCACTCTTGGTGTTTTCTCTTTGAGGTCTGCTCAAAGAATGTTGGTTTACTTGACATTTTGGTCTGTCTCAGTGGGAGTGGAGCTTCCTTGCTATGTCTAGTTGACCATCATGTCCCTATAGCCATGTCCTTTTTTGGAAAACTCATCTATCCAAACACTTAAAATTTGTTCGCTTATATCCGTATGTGCTACATTTTGATTAAAAGAGTTAATTATAAAAATAACTTGATGACTTCTTACTTTCCTGATGTCATCTCCTTCTCCTCTACTCCCCCCATCAGTCTACCCAAATTATATGAGGCTCCTTGCTCTTCCTCAGACATACAAGTCTCAAACCCTTTGCAAGTACTATTCCTCTACATAGTGCTCCTGGGCTCGCTCGCTCTCCCTTTCTCAAATATCCCTGTCACAGCCTAATTCTCCTAAACAATACATAAGTCTTTCCCTACCCTCTTCATTCTAAATTTTCTGTTTCTGTTACTCTGCTTTTATCTCCATAGTACTTAATCCTCATCTGATGTTTAGTTACTACAGTCACTTGTTTATTGACTGTCTCTCTCTGCTAGAATCTAAACTGAATTGTATGAACCTAGAAAACTGCCTGCTTGTAACAGATGGATGCTAAATATTACTTGAAATGATAAATTAATCTCCTATTCCCAACATCAAGTTTTGAAAATGCTCATTTTATATATTTGCTTCAAATCCTATTTTAAAATAGGAAGTATTTGTAGATAAAGTTTAAGTGTCTTTGCCTCCATTTCCAGTCTTAATGTGAAATCCTTCTTTGGGGCAAAATTGCCATGAATTTTATTCTTATCTCTAAGTCATTTTATTTTACATTTGCTACTGTGTACCTGTAAATCATATACAATATCTTACGCTTTTTAAAACTAAATAAATAGCATACAATATGTATCCCTCTGAAACTTGCTTAGGACACAGTGCACTTCAAGATTCCACAACATTGTTTCAGGACCTAATCCATTCTTCTTAACAGCGGAGTTATATTTTGTAATTATACTCCAACCTAGTACCCATCTTTTTATGGTTGGTATTTTATTTTTAGTTACAATTTTTATATCTGCAACAAACAATATGGTAGTGAAGAAGCTTGTACATGTCTTTAGGTAGAAACACAAAGTTTCTCTAAAACAGTGACTCCTAAAAGTCTGGTCACCAGAATTGCCTCATAATCATGTCTCAGGAAATCACTAAAAATTTAAAATAAGTTTCATCTCTTATTTTCCTAGAACTTATTTCTAAAAATGACTAATACCTTTAGAGAGACTTTAACAGTATTTGGACCAATTGTCATACTAATTGACAGATTGTTTTCGGTAATTTCAGACAAATTATATCTTTCCTCAGGCAGTATTTAAGACAGCTTGTTTCACAACCTTCTCATAAACATTATCTTTTTAAAAAATGTTTATCTTTTCTAAAAAATATTTTTGATAGATAAAAAATTATAATGAAGCTACATAATAATTTGCATAACTTGAGATTATTAGTGAGGTTGAAAATGTGATTTTTGTCTTTTAGTGAATTAACTATATTTCCTTTATTTTTTATAGAATTATATATTTATATCCTCTGATCCCATTGGTTTAGAGAAATTAATATTTTTAATAATTAATTATATATCAATTTACTTACTTTGCTTTTATTAATACATGATTATTTTCTAAACTAGGGTCAATAAAATTCACATATACTTGCTTTTGACTTTTTGTTATTTGTTAACTCATTTATTACATCAAACTCATCATGTCGTCTAAAATTTATTTTATTGTATGGCATAGCTCCTCAAATTTATTGTCATTTGGTTTTCCTGAAATTTTAATTTAGGAAGTTTGCAGCTGGACAGGGTTGTTCATGCCTGTAAACCCAGCACTTTGGGAGACCAAGGCAGGTGGATCACATGAGGTCAGAAGTTTGAGACCAGCCTGGCCAATGTAGTGAAACCCCGTCTCTACTAAAAATACAAAAATTAGCCAGGCATGGTGGCACACACCTGTAGTCCCAGCTACTTGGGAGGCTGTGGCAGGAGAATTGCTTGAACCCAGGAGGCAGAGGTTGCAGTGAGCAGAGATTGCACCCCTGCACTCCAGCCTGGGTGACAGAGCGAGACTCTGTTTCAAAAAAAAAAAAAGAAAAAAAAAAGCTTTCACTCAAGTCAGGTTATAACTAACTTATTTACAAACTCACCACTCAGGCCATCAGATGCCCCTGGAGATATTTGACATGCAAAATTTAAGGTGTCAATTATATAAGAGTCTCGATTTTTCTCAAGCAAGTGTTTACTTTCCAGAAATGTAAATTGTTGCATTTAATAATTATATCTTAAATCCAGTTTTCAAGTAGACTGTCAGTTTGATCTCAAAGGTGAGGCACAGCAGGTATAAACAAGCAAACAGCAGGAAGTGTGTTGTCTTTTAATGCTTGGGAAAGCCAGCCCTATTCTCAATGGTAGAATCCTTGCTGTAATCATTGCCACTTTTTCTTCACTTAATGTATACAATTTAGAAGTACTCTTTGACCTCATTCTTTCCTTCAAATCGGCTGTTTTCCGCACTTTGAGAGATTCACCAAAAGAACTATAATTTCCTCATCCTCAGGCTCAAAACCTTGATATTAAATGTTACCAAATATTCCTTAAAATCATAATACCTAAAGCTACTGTTACAGGCCAGTAACGGCAATTTCTAGCAAGTATTTTATTAATATGTATCCTGAAAAATAAAATCTAACCAGGACATATTATAGCATCTCTCCATTTAAAAACTTATAAATATGAATGAATAAAAAGTTGTGCACAAAAATATTTTTGTAGTATTGTTTATAATATGCCTAATATGGAAACCATGTGAATATCTAATTTATGATAGAATTTGTCAGATGTTTACCATATCAAGTAGAATTGGATAGACTTCCACTATGGAATACTATTTAGCCATTAATATTTCTAAATAGATTTTATAATATTAAAAATGTCATGTAATATTTGAAATGGAGGATAGAAAAATTATATGATCATGATTTTTAAAAAATAAGAAAAATAACCAGAAAACTATACAAAAGAAAAAAAGCACGAGGGGTCTAGGGTGACTTTCTCCTCTTTTGTTATTCATGTTCTATATTTTACAATAATCTATAGTGCACCTGTATTACTTCTGTAATAATAAATTAGCAAACTTATTGATTACATGATGGATTCTCTTCTAAAATTCAGTCACATAAAACATTTTTCATTCATCTTTTACAACTACTTATGTAAACTGCTTCCTTTACACTTCTACTTCAATATTGGTTTTCAAACCCTATTGCCACTTGCCTACCACACTGCAGTAGGCACTGAGTCTTCTTCCTTCATATCCCCCTCCTTCAATCCTCATTCACGTTATGTAAGCCAATATGGTCATATTACCTGAAGAGGCATTTAAAATGAAATTTGTAGATAAAACATGGCTTTTTTATTTGAATACAAACTATTTAGGCATGATGAACATCTTCTAAAGAAATATTTCAGGAAAGCCTAATGTAAATGTATAGTCTCTAAAAGTCTTCCACATTTGTTATGTGGAAAAGCTATGCTGCCTTGTGCTACTGCAAGGCAGTATTTTTATTTTTAGCGCTGGGGTACATGTGCAGGATATGCAGGTTACATAGGTAAACGTGTGCCATGGTGGTTTGCTGCATCTATCCACCCATGACCCAGATATCAAGCCCAGCATGCATTAGCTGTTTTTCCTAATACTCTCCCTCCCTCACCACCCCAACAGGCCCAAGTGTGTGCTGTTCCCTCCCTGTGTCAATGTGTTCCCCTTGTTCGTTCAGTTCTCATTTATAAGTGAGAATATGCGGTGTTTGATTTTCTGCTCCTGTGTTAGTTTGCTGAGGATAATGGCTTCCAGCTTCATTCATGTCACTACAAAGGACATAATCTCATTCCTTTTTTTTATGAGTGCATAGTATTCCATGGTGTATATGTGCCACATTTTCTTTATCCAGTCTATCACTAATGAGCATTTGGGTTGATTCCATGTCTTTGCTATTGTGAATAGTGCTGCAATGCATATATGCGTGCATGTATCTTTGTAATAGAATAATTTATATTCCTTTGGGTATATATCCAGTGATGGGATAGATGGGTCAACTGGTAGTCTGTGTCTAGGTCTTTGAGGAATCACTGCACCATCTTCCACTATGGTTGAACTAATTTACATTCCCACCAACCGTGTAAAAGTTTTCCTATTTATCCACAACCTACCAGCATTTGTTGTTTCCTGACTTTTTAATAATCACCATTCTGACTGGCATAAGATGGTATCTCACTGTGGTTTTGATTTCCATTTATCTAATGATCAGTGATGTTGAACTTTTTGGCGTATGTTTGCTGGCTGCCTGAATTTCTTCTTTTAAGAAGTGTCTGTTCATGTCCTTTGCCCACCTTTTAATGGTGGTGTTTTTTTCTTGTAAATTTGTTTTAGTTCCTTGTAGATTTTGGATATTAGACCTTTCTCAGATGGATGGCTCGCACCCCACTCTGTAGATTGCCTGATTTCACTCTGATGATAGTTTCTTTTGCTGTGCAGGAGCTCTTTAATTAGATCACATTTGTCAATTTTTGTTTTTATTGCAATTGCTTTTGGTGATTTCATCATGAATTCTTTGTCTTTGCCTATGTCCTGAAAGGTATTGCCTGGATTTTCTTCTAGAGTTTTTATAGTTTTGGGTTTTACATTTAAGTCTTTAATCCATCTTGAGTTAATTTTTGTTTGAGGTGTGAAGAAGGGGTCCAGTTTCAATTTTCTGCTTACGGCTAGCCAGTTCTCCCAGCACCATTTATTAAATAGGGAATTATTACCCCCATTGCTTATTTTTGTCAGGTTTGTCAAAGAGTGCTATGTTGTTTTGGTTATAGTAGCCTTAGAATGTAATTTGAAGTCTGGCAGCATGATGGCTCCAGCTGTGCTCTTTTTGCTTAAGATTGTCTTGGCTATACGAGCCTTTATTTTGGTTCCATATGAATTTTACAGTAGTTTTTCTAATTGTGTGAAGAATGTCAATAGTAGTTTAATGAGAATAATATTGAATCTATAAATTACTTCGGGCAGTATGGTCATTTTCACGATATTGATGCTTCCTATCCATGAGCATAGAATTTTTTTTAAAATTTGTTTTGTGTCTTCTCTGGTTCCCTTGAGAAGTGGTTTATAGTTCTCCTTGAAGAATGGTTTGTAGTTCTCACTGTTCTTCTTAGCTGTATTTCTAGGTATTTTATTCTCTTCAAAGCAATTGTGAATGGGAGTTCATTCCTGATTTGGCTCTAACAATCTGGCTTTAGACCAAATCAAGGCAGTCCCATTTACAATAGCTACAAAAAAATTTGCCTACAAACATATTTAACCAAGGAGATGAAACATCTCTATCAGGAGAGTTATAAATCACTATAAATTACTGTTGAAATAAATCATAGATGGCACAAATGGGTGGAAAAATATCCCATGCTCATGGACTAGAAAAATCAATATTATTAAAATGATCATACTTCCCAAAGCAATCTACATATTTACATAATTCCCATTAAATTTTCAACATCCTTTGTCACACAATTAGAGAAAACAATCGCAATATTCATATGAAACTAAGAAGAGACCATGAATAGACAAACAAATCCTGAGCAAAAAGAACAAAGCTGGAGGCATCACATTACCCCACTTAAAATAATACTATAAGGCTATTGTAACTAAAAGAGCATAAAACTGGCATAAAAACAGACACATCAGTCAATAGAAGAGACGAGAGAATGCAGAAATAAAGCCACATACCTAAAACCAACCAATCTTTGACAAAGGGAGAAAAAAAGATGCACTGGGGAAAGGACACCCTATCCAATAAATGAGGGCTGGAAAATCGGATAGCCATATGCCAAAGAATGAAACTGGACCCATACCTCTCATCACACACAAAAATTAATTCAAGATGAATTAAAGACTTAAATATAAGACTTGAAACTATAAAAATTCTAGAAGAAAACCTAATAAAACCTTTTTTGGACATTAGTCAAGGCAAAGAATTTATGATCAAGTCTTCAAAAGCAAATGCAACAAAAACATAAATAGGCAAATAATATTGAAATAAGCTTCAAAGCTTCTGCATGACAAAAAATAATCAATAAACAACCCAAAAAATGGGGAAAATATTTGCAACGTATGCAAGTATGCATCAAAACAAAAAAGGACTAGTATCCAAAATCCAGAAGGAACTCAAACAGCTCAACACAAAAAAGACAAATAATCCTATGAAAAAGTGTACAAGACATTAACAATTTTCAAAAGAAGACATATAAGAAACCAACAAATACATGAAAAATATGCTCAATGTCACTAATAATCTGAGAAATAGAAATTAAACCACAATGAAAGACCATCTTACACTAGTCAGGATGACTGTTATTTAAAAGTCAAAACAACACATGCTGCCAAGGATGCAGAGGAAAAGGAACGCATGTACACTTTTGGTGGGAAAGTAAATAGGACATTCTTTACAGAAGACAGTATGGTGATTTCTCTAAGAACTAAAAATAGAACTACTATTCAATCCAGGTATCCAACTACTGAATATGTACCCAAAGAGAAAGAAATAATTATATCAAAGAGATACCAGCACTTGTATGTTTATTGCAGCACTATTTATAAGATATGGGGTCAATTTAATTACTTATCAATGGAGGACTGGATTTAAAAAAAAATGCATTGTGTGTATATATAATGGAATATTATTCAGCCATAAAAAAGAATAAAATCACGTATTTTGCAGCAACATGGATGGAGCTAGGGGTCATTATAACTGAAATCACTCAGAAGCAGAAAGTCAAATACTACATGTTCTCACTTATGAATGGGAGGTAAACAACAGGTACACATGTACATACAGAGTGGAATAATGGACACTGAGGACTCCCAAAGATAGGAGGGTGAGAGAGGAGTGAGGGATGAAATACTACCTTTTGAGTAAAATAAACAGTATTTAATGGGTACGCTAAAAATCCAGACTTTACCACCATGCGATATATGCATGTAAAAACTCTGCATTTGTACCCCCTAAATAATTATATATATAATAATTATGTATGAGTATTAATAATTATAACTATCATTAATGCAAATACTAGGATTAATTGTTTGCTTGTATGCCTGTCTTCACATTTTTTGTAAATCTCTTTGCAGCAGAATCCATTCCTTATTCATTTCTAAAATTCTCCAGCATAAGAATATACTGTATCTATTTAAGTATTTTCATATTTTAGATGTGCTGTTTGAAATATTTTTTGTTGCCCATATTCCTGAGCCCCAGTGTTATTCAACAGGATACTAATTTCAAAATCTGGCTTTGTGTCAGCATTGCCTGGGGGCACTTAAAAAAAATAAAGTTCTCTGACTTCATCCTCAGTCTCCTGAATCAGAACTTCTGAAAACTGGAGGCTGTTTATCTGTATTTTTACCACAGTTTGCAGGTGATTCTTCTACAGTCATCTCTGTATTCAGGTGTAAGCATCTCACGGAACTAAAATAGGGTTTTGTTTTGGTTTTTTTTCCTATTAATTTGGAAAGAGACATCTACTGTCTTCCTTACCATCAAGTACCGCTTGAACATTTTTCTTATTCTCCCAGGCTTTTAACAGATGCTTTTATCCAACAAACAAATGTTGACTTGAATAGTGTTTTCACAGTAAGCACCAGTGAAAGAGTAGGAATTAAGAAGGAAGAGGGGATTTGGAGGGTATTGGTACTCAAGGGTATTCCATCTTTTTTAAGCCACTTTAACATTCAAACTCTGAATTGAAACCTAGATTCTTACAAACTTGTTGAGTGTGATGATACAATAGACACTTCATATGGAATCAAAACGCTGCCGGACCAACATCTAGTGTTGAGCTGAGGAATCTCTGGGAAGAGGTGAAAGGACTGCAGGTATAGCAGTCATACTAAATTAATAATCATTAATAATTTACTAAATGGGGTAGGAGAAAAATCTCAGTCAAATGGGCTCTGCAGTGCTTCCTAAGTAAACATTCATGGAGAAATTGTTCTCAGTTTATAGATTAGAGACAGACAATTTCTGAAGCCTTCATATCTTGAAGTCTATGAAGTTTCTTACAACAGGTGGAAGATGAAGAGCTTAAAGAGCATTAAATAAGGGTTAAGACAACTGGTTCTGATGCTCATTTTCTTCTATCTGACTGTAATCTTGGCTATTACACCTCTTTTGGCCATTTTTCATTGATCTACAAAATGAGTGATAGAACTACATTTTCTTTAATTTCATTTACTGTTTCAGAAAATTATCTGCATCTAAAATTTTTACTGACAATGTCAAAGGAGAGGTACATAAGGTTGGAATTTGGATGCAAAAGGAATATGTCATTAAGTTCTTCAAAATGGACATGGAAATTAATGAACTCTTTTAACCTCAATAAGAATAAAGAGTTCCCCAAGAAAGAGAGAGACAAATGAGACAGAGAGAAATGACAGAGACCAAATATAATTCTAAATCTTGTGACAAAATAATATAATGATAAATATTAACTGTGTTGTAGAAATGAATAGTCAGGGTTATGGCACTAACAAAGATGTAATATAATATAAAACTTGAAAAGTTTAAAACACTTGAAGCAGACAATTGAATAAGGAAGGGAATTTTATTGTTTCCCACACTGTACTCACTACCGTTTTCATTCTCTATTCTGGGTCTCCACAGGACTTCTCATAGTATGGACATAGGAAGAACTTTTGCCCAGCTAGCTTAAATGAAGAGTTTTTGTTTTCTCTATTGTTATGGACAGTTGTCCTCTGGAATTGTTGTTTTTTAAATTTATTTCTATTACTTTTTTCTTTCATCTCTCTTCAACACGGTAAACTAGTCAGACTCACAGCCAATTCTATGGCCTTATATTTTCTCAGGTCTATGATCTGAGAAATTTCAGGGAAGATTTTGGAAAGAGAATGACAGCATATCTCTCAACAATGCAAGTTCAGGTCAACAAGGGCTGGTGCTAATTGCAATTCTAACCTGTTTCAGCTTCTTTATCCTCACTGTTTCAGAATGCAATAAAGAAACATGCAACATATATCAGCATGCCATGAATTTTTATAGTTGAATAATATTCCATTATACAGATATAGTATATTTAATTTCTCCATTTGTTTTTTGATGAACATTGGGTTGTTTCTACCTTTTGGCTATTATGAATAATGCTGCTATAAGCATACATGTAGAAATTTTCATGTGAATATGTTTTCATTGCTATTGGATATATACTTAGGAGTGAAATTGCTGGGTCATACAGTAACTGTTCAATGAAAACATTTTGCTAATTGGAAGAAGCCAGTCCCAGAAGATTACATATTAGTCAGAATGACTATTAATAAAAGTATTTACACATGTTATATGATTTCACTTTTATAAAGGTACATAGGGAAATCTATAGAGACAGAACATGTATTGGTAGTTGCACATGGCTGGGAGTGCAGGGTAGGTATAGGGGTTTGATAGCTAAAGGGTCTAGGATTTCTTTCTGAGGCGATAAAAATATTTTAAAACTGATTGTGGTGATAGTTGCATATATTTATGATTATACTAAAAATCATTGAACCACACATTTCAAATGAGACATCTTAATAAAACTGTTAAAATTACTGGGAAAACACATTCTCATCACTTAAAGCACATGGGAGCATTTCGTTTTGTTTAGAATCATCTTTCCACACTTGGCCCTAGTTATTCATCCTGGTAAATCTTTCACTGATTCTTGAGGTCAGCATAAGTGAAGCTAGTCTGTGCTAAGAACAATGATAGATCCTTTCAGTTATACTAGATTTATTGGATACATGGGTGTCCTCACATCAGATTGCTATCTCTTTGGGAGGTAAAGTACTATCATATTAATAATTATTTCCCTAGGGCCAAACAGAGTCTGAAAGCAGTACATAAAAATAAATATGTTATATGGGCTAATACTCTAAATCATTTTCCTCCTGGAGAGTTACAGAGTTTTAGTAAGGAAGCATACAAGACAACTTAATTTAGAATTGCCAATTCTATTAAACACCAAATTAGACTTCTCATTTACAGTGTCACTTGGCTAGCACTTCCAGACAGCCACTTAAACTTACCACCAAGGTACTTATTTGTAAGGACATGGATAAAGACAAATATTCACACCATCTTCTAAAATAGACACTGACATCTAAGAGCTAAGAATCTCTGATCATTAAAACATAGGGCTGTTTAAAAAATATATATACAAACACACAAATACACAAACACGTGTCCTGGTCATGAATTACCTTTTGAAGTAGAACAATCCTATTTATATGAAAGAAGTTGGGGAGGCAATAGACATTTCTTGTCTTGATTTATAATTCTATACAGAGATACAAGGATTTTGTCACACAGGAAATGGACAGCCATCTCTACGTGAGCAGTCATCTCTTCATGTAGGCTGTGTTTGATGTGTAAAATGACCACTGCATACCTCATATGAAAATATCCATAAAGATTTAGCAATTCCAAGGAAATATTCAGTGGTGGCAAGTACTTGCATCTGTTACCCAAATACAATAGAGCCACTATGTATACAGTCTTTCAGACATGGTATTATATCAAATGAACTACAGGCCGATGCTCAAATTTTGAAATATATGTTTGTCCGTCTCTATATATGAAGAGGCAGCAAACAGTAAATTACATTGCAAGATTTCATAATAACCATCTTTACCTTATTTTCTTGAAAGGCCTTCTAGCAAATATAAAATAGTATTTTTTCTTTATCTTGCAACATCTTTTGTATTATTTCAAACTTTTGATTTCAGGAGTACATGTGCAGGTTATGAAACTTAGTTACATAAACTTGTACCATGATGCTTTGCTGCACAGAACATCCTATCACCTAGGTATTAAGCCCAGCATTCATTCGCTATATTTCCTGATGCTCTCCCTCTTGCCACCACCCAACCTCCAACAGGACCAGTGTGTATTTTTCTCCCCCATGTGTCCACATGTTCTCATCATTCAGCTCCCACTTATAAGTAAGAATATGTGATGTTTGGTTTTCTGTTCCTGCATTAGTTTGCTGAGGATAATGGCTTCTGGATCCATTCATGTCCCTGCAAAAGACATAATCTCATTACTTTTTTTATGGCTGCATAGTATTCCATGGTGTATATGTACCACATTTTCTTTATCCATTCTATCATTGGTGGGCATTTGGAATGATTCTATGTCTTTGTTATTGGGAACAATGCTGTGATGAACACATACGTGCATCTTATCTTTCTAACAGAATGATTTATATTACTTTGGGTATATACCCATCAATGGGAATGCTGGGTCAAATGGTATTTCTGCCTCTAGGTCTTTGAGGAATTGCTACAGTGTCTTCCACAATGGTTAAACTAACATTCCAAGCAACAGTGTGAAAACCTTCCTTTTTCTTCACAACCTCGCCAACGTCTGTTGTTTTTTGACTTCTTAATGATAACCATTCTGAGTGGTGTGAGATGGTATCTTATTGTGGTTTTAACTGGCATTTCTCTAACGATCAGTGATGCTGAACTTTTTTTAATATGCTTTTTGGCCACATGTACATCTTATTTTGAGATGTATCTGTTCATGTCCTTTGCCCACTTTTTAGTGGGGTCAAATATTTCTTGTAAATCTCTTTAAGTTCCTTGTAGCTGTTTGATATTGGACCTTTGTTAGATGGATAGATTGCAAAATTTTCTTCCATTCTGTAGGTTGTCTGTTCATGCTGATGATAGTTTCTTTTGCTGTGCAGAAACTCTAATTGTGTCCCATTTGCCAATTTTTGCTTTTGTTGCAATTGTCATTGGTGTCTTTTTCATGAAATCTTTGCCCATGGCTATGTCCTCAATGGTATCACCTGGGTTTCTTCTAGGGTTTTTATCATTTTTGGTTTTAAATTTAAGCATTTAATCCATCTTGAGTTGATTTTTGCATATGGTGTAAAGAAGGAGTCCAGTTTCAATTTTTTGCATATGGCTAGCCCATTCTCCCAGCACCACTTATTACATAGGGAATCCTTTCCCGTTTTTGTCAGGTTTATTGAAGATAAGATGGCTGTGGGTGGGCAGTCTTATTTCTGAGTTCTCTATTTTGTTCCATTGATCTATGTATCTGTTCTTGTACTAGTACCATGCTGTTTTGGTTACTGTAGCCTTGTAGCATAGTTTGAAATTGGGTAGGGTAATGTGTCCAGCTTTGTTATTTTAGCTTTGGATTATCCTGGCTATTTGGGCTATTTTTTAGTTTCATATAAATTTTAAAATAGTTTCTTTCTAATTGAGTAAAGAATGTCAATGGTGGTTTAATGCAAATAGCATCGAATCTATAAATTGCTTTGGCTAGTATGGCCATTTTAACAACATTGATTCTTCATATCAGTGAGCATGAAATGTTTTTCCATTTTGTTGTGTCATCTCTGATTTATTTGAGCAGTGGTTTGTCATTCTCCTTGAAGGGATCCTTCACTTCCCTTGTTAGCTGTATTTGTAAGTATTTTATTCTTTCTGAGGCAACAGTGAATGGGAGTTCATTCATGATTTGGCTCTCAGCTTGCCTGTTGTTGGTGTATAAGAATGCTAGCAATTTTTGCACATTGATTTTGTATCCTGACATGGCTGAAGTTGTTTATCAGCTTAAGAAAGTTTTGGGCTGAGATGATGGGGTTATCTAGATAAAGGATCATCTCATCTGCAATCAAAGACCGTTTAACTTCCTTTCTTCCTATTTGAGTACTCTTTTTTTCTTTCTCTTGCCTGATTTCCCTGTCCAAAATTTCTGATACTATAATAAATAGGAGTGGTGAGAGGGGGCATCATTGTCTTGTACCAGTTTTCAAGGGGAATGCTTCCAGCTTTTGCCCATTCAGTATTATATTGGCTGTGGGTTTGTCATATATGGCTCTTGTTATTTTCAGGTATATTCCTTCAATACCTAGTTTATTGACAGTTTTTAATATGAAGGGATGTTGAATTTCATCAAAGGTCTTTTCTGTGTCTATTCAGATAATCAACAGGTTTGTCATTCATTTTCTTCGCGTGATGAATCACAATTATTGATTTAAATATGTTGAACCAACCTTGCTTCCCAGAGATGAAGCCTAATTGATCATGGTGAATACGTTTTTTATGTGCTAGTGGATTCAGTTTGCCAGTATTTTACTGAGAATTCCTGCATCGATGTTCATTGAGAATATTGGCCTCAAGTTTTTGTTGTTGTTGTATCACCTGCAGGTTTCGGTATCACGATAATTCTGAACTCATAGAATGAGTTAGGCAGGAGTCCCTCCTTTTCAATGTTTTGGAATAGTTTCCCTAGAAATGGTACTAGCTCTTCTTTGTTCCTCTGGTAGAATTAAGCTGTGAATCTTCTGGTTCTGGGCTTTTCTTGGTTGTTAGGCTATTTATTACTGCCTCAATTTCAGAACTCAATATTAGTCTCTATTCAGGAATTCAATTCCTTCCTGATTCAGCCTTAGGAGGGTGTATGTGTCCAGGAACTTATTCATTTCTTGTAGATTTTCTAGTTTATGTGCATAGAGGTGTTTATAGTATTCTCTAATGGTTGTTCGTATTTCTGTGGGGTCAGTGGTGATATCCCCATTATCTTTTATGATTCTGTTTATTTGAATCTTCTCTTTTCTTCTATATTAGTTTAGCTAGTGGGTCTATCTATTAATTTATTCAAAAAAACCATTCCTGGATTTGTTGATATTTTGAAGGATTTTACGTGTCTCTCTCTCCTGCAGTTCAGCTCTGATCTTGGTTATTTCTTGTCTTCTCCTAGCTTTGGGGTTTGTTTGCACTTGGTTCTCCAGTCATTTTAGTGTTATTGTCAGGTTGTTAATTTGAGATATTTCTAGCTTTTTGATGTGGGCATGTAGTGCTATAAATTTCCCTGTTAATACTGCTTTCACTGCATCACAGAGATTCTGGTACATTGTTTCTTTGTTCTTATAAGTTCCAAATAACTTCTTTATTTCTGCCTTAACTTCATTATTTACCTAAGAGTCATTCAGGAGAAGGTTGTTTAATATCCGTGTAGTCGTGTGTTTTGAGTGAATTCTTAATCTTGAGTTGTAATTTGATTGCTCTGTTGTCTGAGACACTTATGATTTCAGTTCTTTTGCATTTGCTGAGGAGTGTTTTACTTCTGATTATCAATTTTAAAGTGCCATGTTGTGATAAGAAGAATGTATATTCTGTTGGTTTTTGGTGGAGAGTTCTATAGATATCTATCAGGTCCACTTGATCCATAATTGAGTTGGGGTCCTGAATATCTTTATGTCTTGATAATCTATGTAATATTGTCAGCAGGGTGTTGAAGTCTCCCACTATTATTATGTGGGGCTCTAAGTCTCTTTGAAGGTTTTTAAGAACTTGCTTTATGAATATGGGTAATCCTGTATTGGCTGCATATATATATTTAGGATAATTAACTCTTCTTGTTGAGTTGAACACTACCATTATGTAATGCCCCTTGTCTTTTTTTTTTTTTTCATCTTTGTTGGCTTATAGTCTTTTTTTGTCAGAAACTAGAATTGCAAACTCTGCTTTTTCTATTTTCTATTTGCTTGGTGAATTTTCCTCCATCCCTTTCTTTTGAACCTATGTGTGTCTTTACATGTAAGATGGGTCTCTTGAAGACCACATACTGATGGGTCTTGGTTCTTCATCAAGCTTGCCACTCTGTCTTTTAATTGGGACATGTAGCTCATTTATATTTAAGATTAGTATTGCTATTGTGAATTTGATCCTATCCTCATCATGCTAGTTTCTTATGATGCAGGGTTGTTTATGTGGTTGCTTCATAGTGTCACTGGTCTGTGTATTTCAGTGTGTGTTTGTAGTGGCTGGCAATGGTTTTTCTTTTCTATATTAAGTGCCTCCTTCAGGAATTCTTGCAAGGCAGGCCTGGTGGTAATGCATTCCCTCAGCATTTGCTTGTTGGAAAAGCATCTTGTATCTCCTTTGCATGTGAAGCTTAGTTTTGCTGGATATGAAATTCTGGGTTGGAAATTCTTTCCTAAAGAATGGTGAATATTGGTCCCCAGTATCTCCTGGCTTGTAGGGTTTCTGCTGAGATGTCTGCTGTTAATCCGATGGGCTTCCCTTTGTAGGTGACCTGACCTTTCTCTCTGGCTACCGTTAACATGTTTCCTTGCATTTTGAACTTAGAGAATCTGATGATTATGTTTCTTGAGGTAATCTTCTCATGAAATATCTTACTGGAGTTTCTGCATTTCCTGTATTTAAATGTTGGCCTGTATTGTCAGGTTAGGGAAGTTCTCCTGGATGATATTCTGAAGTATGTTTTCCAATTTGGCTCCATTCTCCCCATCTCTTTTAGGTACCCTAAACAGTCATAGATTCAGTCTCTCTACATAATCCCATACTTCTCAAGGTTTTGTTCATTTCTTATTATTCTTTTTTTCTCTATTCTTGTCTGCTTGTGTTATTTCAGAAAGATAGTCTTCAAGGTCTGAGATTCCTTTTTCCACTTGTTTTATTCTGCTGTTAATATTTGTGATTGCGCTGTGAAGTTCTTGTAGAGTATTTTACAGCTCTAACAAGTCAGTTATACTCCTCTTTAAACTAGCTATTTTGGCTGTCAGCTCCTGTATTGTTTTATCATTATTCTTAGCTTCTTTGTATTGGGTTACAATATGCTTCTTTAGCTCAGTGAAGTGAAGTTTATTATTATCCCACCTTCTGAAGCCTACTTCTATCACTTTTGCTATCTCAGCCTCAGCCCAGTTCTGAGCCCTTGCTGGAGATGTGTTGCAGTCATTTGAAGGAAAAGCAGCACTCTGGCTTTTTGAGTTTTCAACATTTTTGCATTGATTCTTTTTCATCTTTGTGGGCTTATCCACTTTTGATCTTTGTAGTTGCTGACCTTTGGTTGGGGTTTTTGTGAGGCTTGTTGCTGTTGTTTTCTGTTTTTTTTTTTTTTTTTTGCTAACAGTCAGACCATTCTTCCATAGGTCTGCTGCAGTTTACTGGAGGTCCACTCCAGACCCTAGTTGCATAGGTTTTTCCCATACCTGGAGGTATCACCAGTGAAGTCTTCAAAACAGCAAAGATGGAAGCTTGCTCCTTCCTCAGGTAGCTTCATCCCAGGTGGATATTGACATTTTGTTGGCACCAACACACCTGCAGTGTATGGCTGGAGACCACTGTTGGGAGGTCTCACCCAGTCAAGAGGAATAAAATCAGGGACCTGCTTAAAGAAGCAGTCTAGATGCTTTCTGGTAGAGCAGCTGTGCTGTCTTGGAGACCCCTCCAGCCTCCAGTTGGTTTGGGCTCTCCAAGGCCCACAGGCTGGACCAGCTAAGAAACCCAAATAGCCAAGGTGGTGGCCTGCCCTGCTCCTCAGGCACTGTGTCCTAGGGAGAAATTAGAGCCCTGTCAGCACTGTAGAACATCAGTGGGGGTGGTCAGAGACCCCAGCTGGAAGGACCCAGCTGGGAGGATCTGCCTCACAAGGACTGGATGGGAGTCCCGCTTAAAGTAGCAGTCTGGACATAACTCGACAAAATGTCTATGTTGTGGTGGGAAACTGTCTCTGGCCCTGTTGTCTTGGACTGTCCAAAGCTCACAGGCTGGAAAGGCTGAGTCATCTAACCAACCCAGGTGATAGCCTTCCCAACCCCAGACACTTCGTCCTAGGGAGAGATCAGAGCTCTGTCCATAATAGGTGAGGGCAGGCATGGTTGGAGGACCTGGCTGAGAGGTCCTGCCCAGTGAAGAGGAATTGATTGGGGTGCTGCTTAAAGAAGCAGTCTGGCCACAATCTGGCAAAGCTGCTATGCTGTGCTGCGCTGCTGAGGGAGACCTTTCCTTGTCCAGATTATTTGGACTCTCCAAAGCCCTCAGGCTGAAATGGATGAGTTGACCAAATAGCAGAGATGGCACCCACCCCTCCCTTGGGGGCTCCAGCCAGTCTCAGGCAGGCTCCACCCTGTTGCTGGTGGCAGGCTGGAATTCCAAGCCAGTGGATCTTATCTTGTGAGGGGTTGTGGAAATGGGGCCCGCAGACCAACACTGCTCTGTTCCCTGGATTCTGCCCCCTTCCTAGGGGTATGTGCAGACTTTCCACCTTGCCTGAATTGCAGATACCTTTTGTTGGGGATCCTGGAATATGTAAAGCTGACTGGGTCTCTGCATGCCTAAGCAGCTGCTCTGCTAAGACTCCACACAGCTGTGTGTGTCAGCCCCAAGGCTCTGGTGGCAGGGGCTCACAAAGGGATCTCCTGATCCATGGGTTGCAAAGATCCATGTTATCCTGGGATTGCTGAATCACTTACCACTTCCCTTGGCTGGACATGGGGGTTCCTTTGGCTCTGTGTTTCTCCTGGATGGGTCATTGCCCCACCCTGATTTTCTTCATTTTCCACAGGGCAACTTGTTTCTTTATTTAGTCCCATTGCAAGAACCTGGATATTTCAGTTGAAGGTGCTGTATTCACTCGCCCCTTTCGTTCCTCTTCAAGAGTGTGGCAGACCACAGCTGCTTCTGATTGGACATCTTGGTCTCTCCCCTCCCCTACAACATCTTTATGAAATTTGTTTCCTTCCTATGAAGAGATGAACATTTGTAAGAATCCAAACAGATAAAATAATTTACCTGTAAATAAATAAAAATGAGGCTGGCCTCATACTTCCCTGTAGAATCAAATGTCTGAAGTCAGTGGATACTGCTCTTGAGATTTTGATGGAGAAATCTTCTGACCTAAGAGTTTCTGTCCAAATAAATTATTGTTTGTATCATCTAGGTTTTAGTTTCTGTCACATCTTACCTTTTTTTTTTTTGTTAGTGTTGGTTGGAAATTTCTTCTGGAATTGGGTGATGTTTGCTCATATTTAAACTTGAATCACTATAAAGTTCACTGGTAAATGTGGACACCTGGAAGAGTCTTGTAGACTGTAATCTACAAGCTTAATCATGGAGAGGTCTGAAGAAGTGATTTCACTGGGAACCCCCACTAGTAATTTGTATAGTTACTTGTTTTCTAGAGCTGGTCAGACTTCTCAGATAAAAAAACTTCCAATATCTTCCCTAACAGGAAAATAAATAAATAAATAAATAAATAAATAAATAAATAAATAACAGCTTCCAGAAATCTAGGAACTAAGTTGGGGATGAGGATTGAGGTTTGGCAGTTCAACTGTCAATGGAGCGTTTTCCAGTTCCTCTGTTTTCAAAGCTTTCCACTGTGTCTTATGTCTTTGAATGGAGAAACTACAGAGTTCCTCCTTAGAGAGTATGTCTGTGCTTCTGATGGCAATGTATTGTAATGGAGATAGCCACTACCCTCTGCAGAAACTGGGATGTTTGATTCGGCAGCAAACTGCATCTTAAAAAAACTTTAAAATAAGCATGTTGTTTTTGGTTTTCCCTCCACACTCATTCCAGAGGTACACTGTTCAATTCCTGAGCCTTTCAGAATTTCTGCAGTGCATATTGCATAACTTTGTTGCTGTCCACTCTTTCAGTGTAGGGTTCAGCTTGATCAGGACTGCTACCATTACTATTCACTCTACGCATCCCACCTTCCAAGACGGGTATGATCTCCTCTTCTTTTAGGCATGTCCTTGTGTGTTTATTCACTTAAGAATCACCTTTATCATGTGTTTTTGCTTAACCTTAGCAGAAAGTAACATTAAATGTGTTTTAACCAAAATCTCTTAATGAATTTTCCAATTTTATATCATAACTAGAAGAGTGACAGATGAATCTTAGTTGGTCATGTGGGTTTTTTTTTTTTAATTTATTTGCTTGTTTTGCTAATTTTATTTGCTAGTTTGCTGATTTTATTGAGATTTTTGCATCACATCCATTAGTGATAGTCCTCTACAGTCTTCTTTTATCTTGTTGTCTTGATTTGGTTTTGCAATAAAGTAAACTGGATTGACATAATTAGTTACAGAGATGTCTTCCATTTTTATTGTCCATAACAGATTAATATAGAGGATATGTGTTCCTAGGTATTTTGACAAAATACAATTGTAAAACCATCAGGAAATGTTACTTTTTCAAATAGACATTTTAATACTGATTAAATTTCTTTAGTAATTTTGGTTTATTTAGATTCTCTATTTCTTGTAAGTCAACATTGTGAATTGTATTTTCCCTTAAATATATACATTTTATCTCAGATTTACAATTTCATTCATAGAATTTTGGGTAGAATTATTATGATTTTATTTAATGATCACTGAATCTATAGTTATAATGCTTTTATATGTTAATTTGTGCTTTCTCTTGGTTTTCTTGATTAAATTTCTCAGAAACCTATCAGTTCTCAAAAATATATTCCCTTTAAAATATGTTAAAAATTACTAATCTTACGTTTATTTTTTCTTTTGTTCTGTTTTTCTTTTTTCTCTAACATTTTGTATTTAACATTTAAAAAAATAAATTTTACAGTTTTACCTCTCTTGTAATATATGGTATTTGAGCTATGAGTTCAAAAAGCCGTTTTTTTCATCTTCCAAGTTCTGATATATAAAATTTATATTTTTCAATTATAAATATATGGTGAGATACATTTTTATTTCTTCTATAATTTATACATTTACAAATATGCAGTTTGTGGTTTGTGGCTTTTTGTAATTAATTTATACTTTTAATACAATATGACTAGAAAACACATCTGCATAATTTTGCTTATTCAGTATTTTTTAATATTTAATTTTTTGCTAGCTTGATGGCTGTTTATTAAAATGTTCCATATTTTACTAAACAAAGTTTGGTGTATCGCTTTCTGAGAGATTCATTAAAATTTTGTGCTACAGTTAAGGATACTTCTATATCAATGTTCAATTTTGTGGCTTTGTCGATAGGAGCAAAAATATTTAGGGAATTGCATATTTCTGGTGCAAAATTATAAAACATTTAGAATTAAACAACAGAAACACTACAATTAAAATTTTGTATAAAAATAAAATGTTACTGAATCTTAATAGCCTTTAATTTGTATGGTAGAGAATTATTGCCTTTCTTGTCAAATAATGATTTTATCTTTAATAAATATTTTTGGCTTAAAGACTATTTTATGTGATAATAATAAAGTTATAACTGCTTTAGCCTGGCTAATAATTTCCTGGTTTTCTTTTTCTATCCCTATACTTTTAACCTTTTGGTATAGTCACGTTTGTATTCTAAACTGGGGCAATAAATAGGTATATGCAAATTTAGAAAATGTTTCGCTATGTGGTAAATGAATTGGTTCTTCTATCTGTAATAACGGCTTTTTTAATCCTTAACAATTTTAGTTTAAAGTCATTTTCTGTGTTACGTATAATATTCTAATTTCACATCATTTTTAAACAACTGAAATTATTTGTCATCACTCTTGTTTTTATGGTCAGTGTATTTCCCAGATTTTTATCTGGTTATTTTAAAAATTTATATAAGAAAATTTAATATAAACATGTAATTTTTTATTAGGTTTCCATGAACATGAACATCAAATTAAAAATAGGAAAAAGCAGATGATTTCTGGAAACTACAAAGAGAACCATTCCAATTCTTTCAAGGAATTTTTAATAGATAAACCATAGAATTGAAGAAGGCCTAGTGGACACACTCACCATTTTCCTGCCAGTGAAACTAAAAATTGCTTTTTAAACAGTTTTTTGAGATATTACTGATACAAAATAAAAACTGTACCTGTTTAATGTATACAATTTTAAGATGATAGATATTCATACACACTCAGGATACCATCACCACAATCAAGGTAAAAAAAAAAAAAAAATCCATCACTTTCAGAAGTTTCTTGATGTCCCTTTGTGTGTATGCCTGTGCTTGTTTTGTTATTGTGGTAGAAATTCTTAATCTAAGATCTGCTCTCTTAATATATGTTTAACTGTATAATACTGTATTATTAACTGTAGGCACTATGTTGTATACCAGATCTTTAAAACTGTTTTATATTGCATAAGTGAAACATTGAGAATGTAGAAAGATACTGCCATTATGAAAAACAATATGGAGGTTCCTCAAAAAGTTAAAATAGGACTACCATACAATCTAGCAATCCTACTACTAACAATCATATATATACAAAGGAAATGAAATTAGTATCTTAAAGACATATGTGTATTCCCATGTTTATTGCAGCACTATTCGTAATAGTCAAGATATAAAATCAGCCAATGTGTCCACTGACATATATGGATAAAGAAAATGTGGTATATATACACAGTGGCATACCATTAAGTCTTAAAAATGAAACAAATCTTGCCAATTGCAACAACATGGATGAACTTGAAGAACATTATACTAAATGAAATAAACCAGTTGCTGAAAGAAAAATGTTGCATGATTCCACTTATAAGGTACCTAAAATATTCAGACCCTCACAGAAGCAGAAATTAGAGTGATTCGTTGCTAGGAGATGTGGGAAGGGGAAACAGGTTGTTTTTAACTAGTTATTTTTGCTCACTGTTGTTTCTGAGTTTTTTCCTCCACAATCATGTACATGGTTTAGTCATTCTGTCATTGAAAAGCTGTGAATGGTAAATACTCGCAGCCTTTCCCCTCAAATACCTTTATTTAACTTCATTCTTAAATCATAATACATTAAACTGAGATTCTCTGTTTGATGTCTCTGTTTTGATGCTACTTTTTCTTAGTACATTGGATATATTCCTTTATTATATGTTTAATTGTCTAATTTGGGGGTGAGGAGGAATAATCTGTTTTTTCTGTGAGGTTTCTAAGACTTGTGTTTAATTTAGGTTTACTGTATTACTGTAATATTTAATTGTAATATAATATAGTAATATTACTATAATATTTTAGCAGTATATATATCTTGCTAAATTATATATATACCAAATTAAGTATATATATAAATATAAATTATATATACATTAAATTTAGCAGGATATATATACTGCTAAATTATTATAGTAAAACCATATATATACACATATATTTTATATATATACATATATATTTATATATATGCACATATATACATATATATGAAATATATGTATATATATGGTTTTACTATAATAATTTAGTAAATTATTTTACTATAATAATTTATATAAAATATGTGTGTGTATATATATCTCAACTTCCGCCTCCCGGGTTCAAGCAATTCTCCTGCCTCAACTTCCCAAGTAGCTGGGACTACAGGCACGTGCCACCACGCCGCTCAGCTAATCTTTGTATTTTTACTAGAGACGGAGTTTCACCATGTTGGCCAGGATGATCTGTATCTCTTGACCTCGTGATCCACCCGCCTCAGTCTACCAAAGTGCTGGGATTACAGGCGTGAGCCACCATGCCCAGTCAGTATATTTTATTTATTCTGCTTGCAACTCAACGTGCTTCTTAAATTGTGAGCTCAGGTTCTATGACTCTATAAAAGTGTCCATCACTTGCAGCTGTAACTTTCCTGTTCTGGTGGGTGTTTTTCCCATCTAGCTCTTCCCGGAAGGGCAGCCTTTTTACCTTGCCAAGTTTATAGAAGGTTTTCTATTTCAGCTCTCCTTTTCTCACATGCCTAGGACCAAATCTCCTACATGGGCATTAAAGCCACATACCCCAACATGAAGAACCTATATCTGGATTATTAACCTCATATGAACTAAGTTTGTCAGATTGAAAGATTAATGCAATGGCTTTTAATTCATTTCCAGAACCAAGAACTTTTTTCTTTCTTATTTTCAATAATTAATGTACATATAAATATTTTTCCAGAAGCTAAATTTATTTTAAATGGTGAGAGTCTGGATCAATTTTCTGTCCAGATCATGTTTCTGTAAATACATACTATGTTTATAATCTAGAACAAGAAAGAATCACATGAATTCCGAGGAGTTTGATAACCATAAGCTTATGACTGATATCTTCTCTTATGCATTCTTAATGTAGCTACTAAAAGAAGATTGTATAACTTTTAAAAAGGAAATAAGTCTGCTAGCCAGTTCTTGGATAGAAAAATTCAAAACCATTAAATAATAGCTTTGACAAGTTAGCCTAACTTTGAGGTAGGTCCTAGGCTGTCAAATCAAAGAAAAGCCTCCCTTTGTGTCATTCTGAAATAGCCCTGATTTCCTTAGTTCACCCTATGCACACTTTAGCCTGTTTTAAAGCTTTGTATTTAATTGTTAACACCTCAACAAAGTGAAACTGAGTCATACAGTTAGCATAAAAGTATATCTGAAAGCTGTCAGTGCTTCATATATTCCTTTTTCATAATAAACTATCATCTCTTGACAGAGTAAAAGATGGGAAGCAGGTTGGTTTTATAGGTATTGGAAGGAATTGAAGTTGTATATAACATGATGTAGGTAAGATTTCCTGCTTCTCTGGATAGATGGACAGTGGATGTAGATGTATTTTTCCCATTTCTCTTTCCCCAGAACTCCATCACAAAATAAATGAGATGTGAGGGCATTTGCCTGCTCTCCAGCTTCTTCTACACTGACACAAGGCAAAAAGTTCACACTGCATCAGAGTTGCTTTCTTATGACATGAAACAAGTTTTCTCTGTTTCTCAGTGCCATTGATCACATTATATAAATATATCTTCCTGTACAGTAGCAATTTTCATCTGATGATATAATAGACTTTACAAATGTGAGATCCTTAGGGGATTAAGGGATAAAAACGAATTGAGAATTCTAGGCCTGGGAATTTAGTTACAACTATGAAATTCTCAAAGGATCAAGAAAAAGTTTCTTAATCTCTTACCCTGTTTTCCTAGCATATAAAATAAAATATCATGATATAGAATCTTAGTAGCACAAACATAGATTACTAATTATTAATAAATTGATACAATTGGTGATGGAAAAAGAGTTCATAATTCAAAATTCTGTATATTCTTTTATACTCACTACCTTTTTTTAGAATTGCTACTATATGAAGAAAACTGGATATAGTTTGATTCCATATCTTTAAAATTTTTTAATTGTTTTAATATATAATAGATGTACATGTTTTCAGAGTACATGTGACATTTTGATAGATTCATATAATGTGTAATGATCATATCAGGTAAATTGGGATATATATCATCCCAAACATTTATCTTTATGCTAGGAACTTTCAAATTTTTGTCTTCTAGCTGTTTTAAAATATATAATAGTCATTAACTCTATTCACCCTGCTGAACTATGGAACACTAGATTTTATTTCTTCTATTTGTTTTTAATCCATTAATCAATCTCTCTTGTTTGAAGACGACAGGATGTTAGATTTAGAAAAACCTAAGGACTCCCCTAAAAAACTGTTAGATCTTATAAACAAATTCACTAAGGTGACTATATAGCAAATCAACATACAAAAACAGTATCATTTATGTATGTAAACAGTGAATATCTGAAAAAGAATCAAGATATCAACTTCATTTACAATAGCTACAAAAATATAAAATATTTAGAAACAAATTTAACCTATGAAGTTAAAAGAACTCTGCAAAAAGACTATAAAACACCAATGAAAGAAATTGAAGAGAACACAAAAAACTGGAAAGTTATTCCATGTCATGGATTATAATAATATTCCAGTTGTTAAAATGTCAATACTACCAATCCCATCAAAATACCAATGACATTCTTCAAAGAAATAGAGTACCATATCTGTTTGTTTTCCCTGTCCTTCCTAAGTCAAGTAATGGCATGTCCTCCAGAAAGATGTATAAAATATGAAGTGAAGTGTATGTATAGACTATTTGGGGGATCTGGGATGCAGAAGCTTTCTTTTATAAAGACATTATCTAATTCTAACAGTAATGCTATGAGGTTATTTTACTGTCCCTATTTTACTTAAAGAGAAAATGAGGAACGAATGAAGTTAATGGTTTATATAAGACAAAACTTTAGTTTTTTATGATGATCTATTTTGTTTCAAGGGCCATTATTTTCTGTGTGTGTTTGCTTGATATTTCTATGTATCATGATTGTCCATAGATAAAAGGCTATATTTTTGGCCACTGGATAGAAGAGGCATGTTTGACAAAAACAGTAGAGTTTATATGTAAATGATATGGGGACCACACTATAACAAATGTACTATTACAGAATTTCTATAAGTCTTCATAATATCTTTGTAGCCTTTACATTATTGATTGACTTTTTTACATACGCAGGATTTGTGAAGCTGTGAGCCACATCAATGGCACAAAATTATTATATTGTATGCAGCAGTAAGAGTTTTAAATTTTATAACAATAAAACTTCTGTAAATTGTTGGCATAGGCCTCAAAAGTGATAAGTTGAGGGCCGATGGTGAAAAAGATGGGTTTCAGTAATAAGCAAGCACATTATATCTTTGTTGTAATAATCTATCTCCCTTATTTTTACCCAAAATAATACTATTCATTTGTTGCTATGAACCTTAATACCTATACACTGTGAGATATAAACCATGTAATCTTTAACTCACCTAAATGTCCCTCAATTATGTTAATTTTTCACAATGCTACTATAGAGGTCATATTTTCTTGTTACTTCTGCCCTCTCTGTTTCAAACACAATCAACTACTTGAAGTCCTAAATGCATTTTGTCATCTCTATATTTGGCTGCCCCCTTTACCTGGTCAACACTTTATGTCCCTTTTTTCCTCTCTATTTTCTTATACCAATCTTCTTTCAAGCTCAGTTCAGACATCATCTCCCCCTAGGAAGTCTTTCATGGCAATCTTGCTTCCCTTGGCCCTTTGCAGATAATATGGGCTACATGTTTTTCTTGTGGTCCCATCATTTCCTGCACATAAATCTCAATACATAGACCTGGAGATGTAGCTACACTGGTGAGTTCGAACCCTGAATCCATCAGTTGCTAGTCGCATGACCTCGAGTAAGTCGTTTAAGCTTTCTGAACCTCATTTTCTTCATTTGCAAAATTAAAACAACTATTTCATACAAGGTAGTTGCAAAGATGAATAACATGATATGAAAAGCATAGATTAAGCATTTGTGTTAGATATTATTCCTCTGGCCCCCTGGACCTATTCTTCTCCCGTCTCTACCTTGTTCTGGGCCCCATGAGGCTGACTTGTAAGAACTGCATCAATGGGCTTATTGCTCCTCTGACTTGAGTGTGGCTTCATCCCCAGAGGTGCATGACTAGATCAGAGGGCAGAAGAAAGTGACTTCTGAGGTCAGGATATTTAGTTCTCAAATCTCTCTCTGCCACGTAGCCAGTGGTTGTCTGCATCCTTCTATAAGCCACAGTTCCTGCCAGCTGGCTCAGTCGACACAGTGATCTTCTCTGTGTTCCAGTTCTTCATTGCCCTTGCCCTCATGCCCAGGGTACTGCATGATCACTTGTTTGATTCTTTAAACCCTACTCCCAAAATTGTAAATAGTCTCTTTGTTAAGCCCTTCTGAAAAAAACAGCTTCAGTGTGTCAGCTGTTTCCTGCCAGGGCCCTAACTGATACCACATTCCATATTATGAACAATATGCACTTAATAAACTGTGCTGAAATTGTCTCTTGATTTCTCTGACTTCCTTACCAGGCTGTGAACCACTCCAGGACAAGGACCATGGCTTATTTGTCACTGTTATCGTCTGTTGTCATGCACATTGCTTGGCACAAAACATTAAATAAATGTTTGATTAAACGAAGGAAGGGAAGTAATACATATTGTTGTGACACCTTAAAGATAGTCACTGCCTCATATTTTATCTGAACTCTGGATGTGGTACTTCATACTGGGTGTCTAAATAAATGTTTTCTAGAATGGATGTAAATTTGTTCAGAAATAAGAGTGTGAGCTGATGAAAAGGAATGTTTCAGGGCAAATTAATCCTGTGAGCAATCAACAGGCCGTCAGGTTAAGTGCCATATAAAATAAGCTTAGGAGGATAGACAGGGCAGGCTGAACTTTAAGGGAGGCACACAAGTTGACATCAGGTATGTTAAAAGACAAATTTAAGGCAAATTATACTTAAGAGTTTTATTGAGCAAAGAATAAATAGTGAATCAGGTAGCCTCCTGAGCCAGAGGAGGCTCAGAAACTCCAGTGCAGCCACAGAAAATGGAAAGTGAAGTACGGGAAATGGAAGTGAGATACAGGCACAGCTCAGTTGGTTACAGCTTGGCATTTGCCTTATTTGAACACGGTTTGAAGAGTTGTCCACCTTTGATTGGCCAAAACACGGTGTTTAGCATAAGAGTAGATTACAGTCTGCTTACACATCCAGTTAGGTTTCAGTTTATCTGTAGAGAGAAACCTTTAGGCTGAACTTAAAATATGTAAGGAGGCAGTTTTAGGCTAAACTTAATTTAACAGGTAAATGTTTCTATAAATCCAAACTTAGTTTGGAAGTTTATGTATTTGGAGAAAAGTGAGTGAGAAATAAGCATGATATTGATTATTTAGGTAAATATGCTTTTCGACCACTGACTTGCATAACAATATCTGATGCATCTATTTGAAAAGATATCACTTGAAGCTTAATCACTGAGGTTATTTTCTTTTCATCATAGGAGGTATGTTAATTTTGCCAATTTGGTAGAAATTTTAAACTTTGAAAGGTGAAACTATTTTATCCCAAATCTGAGTCCCTATCACAATTCACAATTTCTGATTGGCTACTCAAAACCTGTTGTCCTTTGTCTATGCCTAAGCAACTCCTATTGTGCCTGAGTGTCTAATGATCTCTATGATACAGATATTGTAATGCTCAGAATTAGACCTCTGGGGTAAAGAATAATCTAAACAAGCAAGGCCTGCTCCCCTTGAAGACCCACCTGTCACATGAAGGTCCTCTGGGGAAAAGGAAGGAGGTCAGAGAATGACATTCCCAGGTTTTATGGCTTGCTTTGGGAAGAGGAGTTCCGGTTTCTATGACCCACTTCAAGGGAGAAAAGAGGCCAGGAGAAGGGCAGAGAGACCTTCTTGTTTCCGTGGCACTCCCAATCTCCTTCAGCTGAAAATACTCAGCACACCAGGAAGTCATCCTTTGGGGGTATCATGTTCTGTGCTCTCAGATAAAATTACTTTACTGACAGTTGGTGTCATTATTTATGTTCAATAAATATTGAAAGCCATGTGCTTTCTGCTAGAGGATCTGCACAGTTCGTTGACATTAAAACGAGTGGGCTTTTTAAACTTGTGAAGGTTGCACACTTTAGTTCTACATGTTGGTTCATCAGCTAGTTCTGTTCTGAATTCATCCGAGGTTGTGCTGGCTCTCAGCAGCCATTCTTCAACTCTACAGTTACATTTTCCTGCCAGCCCATTTTCTCCATAATGTGTCTTCGATTATTCTTGCTGTTCTTGTAAAGCATATTTTGCTCTTTGGTAATGCTATTTAAATAATTTGAATAGAATTTAATTACAAGTGGTATATGCATTAAGTGATAGCAAAACTAGTTCTGCATGTAGTAGAATATATGGAATCAGGAAATTGGCTTCCCAGATATCAATACCCTCTACCATTAAAATAATTATAGACAGTTCAACTGAAGCAAACAAAATATAATTCATTAAACATTGTGGTGACCACAACTTTCTTAACACTTCAACAAACTATGAGGATCAGTTTTGGGAGGGGCTTTAGTGCATGACCGAGGTTGTATGTCACTTAAAAATAACATTTTGAAACTGGAGCAGGGGTGGCTAAAGACCCATCTGTATTCTAGAAGCCTATCAAAAATGTAGCCAAGTACCTAAAGCTGACATTCAGAACAGATATGAGAATATAGAACATGAAAAGTATGAAGTCTAAAACTAGAGGCTGGATTAGAATAGTCAAATGCAACCAGCAAGCAAAACTAACATTAGCATGGAAGATAACACAATGAAATAGAATATCTGTGCGACATGGAAGTATGCAGAAAGATATGGCTCTGCAATGTACTAGTTGCTTAATCTTAAGCATAAACATCAGGTTATTTAGCTATAAAGGGATACAATATGCACCTCACACTCTTGTTTTGAAGATTTAATCAGAAAAAATGTATGCAAAATGCCTATCTCAAAGTAGACATTCAATAAATAATGTTGAATGAAAATGATAGTTGAATAAATCCTAGATAAACACTAGTCTCCTCCTTCTAGCTAGACTTCTACCAAGGTTCTGGTATAATGCGTCCCTAATTCTGTTTTGTGAGTCTCTTCTCATATTGGGCCTTCTCACCTTCTCTGCTCTATGCTGAATGGATGGATGGGTTCTGCCTTGCATGACACTTCATTCAAAATAAGGGCGAGTCTCATTCATACTTTTACCCTTCCTCCTCTAGCTCTGTTTTTCATGTGTCCGAAATGATACTATGTGATCTTAGAAGTGCATCCATTACTCTAAAATTTTAAAATGTATTAAATAAGTAATGAATTCATTAGTGCTCATTGTTTATATTTTTCTGCATGTTTGAAATATTTTAGAACATATATTTTATAAAATAAGGAAAACAAAAGAAGAGATTTAATTGTTAATTCATTCATCCATCCATTCTCCATCTACTAAAGATACATTTAACATGCAATGTTCTAGGCATTTGTTGTGAAACCACATTTTTACTCTTAAAGGATTCATGATATAGAAAGGGCATGAGAAACATCGGTAGATTATATGCATTGTGGTGAGTGCAATGACAAAGGTGAATTGAGAGTAGAATGAGAATATGCAAGATAGTCCTCCAGCCTATCCTCAGAGAAGGGCTGTAGATCAGAAAATGCTTTCTTGAAGCTATGACACCTCAGATGTATCTTACAGTATGTATAGAAATTATGCAAGGGAATAAAAGAGAAAAACATTATTTGTTAAGAGAAATAACATGTGCTAATTTCTGAATTCTATAGAAGTATGACATCTCAGTGTTATTGCAGAAGTTCAATATCCTAAAGAACAAGGTTTTAATTGGAGAAAAAAAGGCAATTGAGGTTGCTAACGAGAGAAGGAGAGGCCAATTTAAAACAATGATATTTAATTATATCCAATAAAATACTTATTCCCTAGCCCTCTAGACCAAAAATAGCCAGAGGTATTGAGAGCATTATAGTGATGAACACTAACAGCACCAAATTTATGGTCTTTAATGAAAATGGTGAACATTTATTAAGTGCTTAATATGTGTCAGACCTTATATTGAATGTTTAATATCTATTAAATTATTTAAAACTCCAAATAGCCCCATGTGGTAGAGTTGAGCACACTCAGGTTGTGATAAGTGAAATTACTGAACAAATCTTAAATATATGCTAATTCTCTTCCCCCTTTTCTCTTGTCATGGGGCCTGAGACTAACAACGGGCAGACCTTGGATATTACATCAGAGATTCTGACTTCGTAACATCAAATTAAAGGTTGGTGACTTATACAATTTGTTTATGCCCTAGGTATTTACTATAAGATCTTAGGAATAATAGATGTTCAATATCTATTGAACAAACAAATGAGTCTAAATTTCAAATATAAAGAGTTGATGGCTACATATTTTTTCTTGAACTCCACATATGCACACACAAACATAATCATGATGATCATTGACCAACAAATCACAATGTAGGCTGACTAATATCCACTTATTAGCAAAATATTGAACAAAGATGCAACAATTTCTCTCCCAAAAGAAAGGTACTAAATACATAAAACTTTAGAAGTCTTCACGATAGTTAAAAATATATCACGTTTAGAGGTTGTTAGGGAGCCACATTGTTATTCTGAATATTGAAAAATGAAGGACAAGAATCAAACATTTATTCCACTTTTCTTGTACAGGGTAACAAAATAGTTAATGAGGAAAGTTATTCTTTACAAAAAAAAATAACCTTTCTTGCAAGCTTTAATAAAATACCAAACGTAGGATATAATTATCAGTGAAAATAAAACCATATAAAAATTTGTTAAAGAATTATGTAATTGAAAGGACAGTCTGACCTCACTTCAAGCTGCTGATCAATTTTAAAAACAAATACTGAGAAAACCAGATAATATGTTCTCTAGTAAATCAAAGTAGGTAGTACATAACAATGCCTGTGAAGTAATTGTTAACAAAAGCAATAACAAAATTCAACCTGTATATAATAAAATCTCTAGATCTAATTCCAATTGTACAAAATGCAAGATATTATTATTGATAATGTATAAAATGATGGAAAATACAGGATAATGAGCATGTTAAATTCATAGAGATAAATTTCACCCTGAAATGTTAACCCTGAAATATGAGAAATTCTGTAGGGCAAAAACTCAGTTTGCTCTAAAAATAAATTGCATTTTTTTAAAAAAAGGACACTTACAGATTAATAGAAACTGATAAATTAGATCAACCAAAATGCAAGGTATATACCTGTTTGAATCTTGACAAAAATACTTTTGAGATAATTAAATTAACCATAAATTTGAAAGCAGATATTAAAGAATTATTGTTCTCTTTTTGTTTGAGATGTATTTTATGCATCAGATACATGGTTTTGTTTTTATGTTCTTGTTAGCTATATATACCTAAATTAGAGGTAGAATATGTTATCTGAGTTTTGTTTTAAAATATTCCAGAATTTTTAAACTAATAGAAACAAAACAAGCAGAAAAATACTGGATGTTGAAACTTGGAGGTAAGTAAATGCTAGTTTGTTATATTATTTTTTTTACTGATTTCAGCATATTTATTTCCATAGTAAATTTGTTTCCTTAAATGGTAGCTCTTGATACTGAGATAATTATATTAGTTGTATTTAATAAATGGTAGCTACTATTGTAATTGAAAGGAGGGCTGAGAAACAAAGACAGAAAATGGATTCAAACTACTACCAAATAGAAGAGCAAATACCAGTGATCTGAGTGAGGAAAAAGAGGAAGATCGACCAGGTTAACACCAGTGAGTGGGTGAATAATCTATACAAATACCAGAAAAAGAGGACCAGTGATTGTGGCTAGTTTATACTCAAACTCAACATATCTAAAATTGAGCCCATATTCAATTCCCACAAACATTTATCCTCTATTGTTTCTTATTTTAGTTAATGGCACAAGCCAAATCCTAGCATATAGCCCTAAATCTTCTTTCCCTTTGCTTCTTACTGCTCTTGAATTTATCACCTACATATCTCTCAAATTCATTAACTTATGTCCATCTCAGAGATCATTACTCTAGTCTAAGCAATGTCATTTTTGCCTGGTTTATATCAATAATCTCCTAACAGTTATTTCTACATTTAGTCTAGCTCCCTACCCCACATCTGTTCTCACCTCAGTAGCTTGAGTGACAAGTTTTAAATTCATGTATGATTATCCAAAATTTTGCTGCAAAGCCTTTATGGACTATGAGCTGGTCAATACATGCACCTTCATACTTATATCACACTTCTACCATTTTGGGGGTTGCAGCCACCTTAACTGTCCTTAAATCCCTTGAATATACCAACCTACTTCCACTTCGGAGACTTTGAACATGCTATTCTCTCTACCTGGAAAGCTCACACTCCTGCTTTTCTCCCCTTCATCAAACAGACTTCTACTGATCCCTCAAGTGTCACTTGAAATGTCACTTTTCCCATAAAATTATCCCTGACTATCCCTTCTCTCGTGAGACTAGAAAGGTCCTTCTGTCCGTTCCCTAATTTCTAATTTTCTCTTATAGCAACTTAAAAAGTAATTTAATCCAGAAAAAAAGTTATTTAAAGTACATGTAGTTAAAATATTATTTCAAATTACTAAAATTAAAATAGTATTTTAAGAGACAATATCCTTCATGGTGATAGAGATTTTTGTTGTGCTTACCATAGCATTCCCATCTCTCCCCATGTCTGATAGTTGGTAAACTCTTCAAGTATTTACTGAACCCCTAATTCTACTTTATAGGGCATTGCACTAATTTCATGTCAAGTCATACAATAATCTCCCAAAACAGGATAGGACCCTTTCAAATCGTACAACCTGAAGATATCTAAAGAAGGCACATCTAGAGTCAGGAAGAAAGCACTCTAAATGGAATTTAATATTTAGGAACCCAAGATTGGCAATAAGACTGAAGACTACAACACATGTAGGCCAGAGGAGACAGTGGCCTATACTGGGAACAAATAAAGAAGTCTATTTAAGAACATCAACCCTGTAAAGGAAATTAATAGGACAAAGTACATTTTAGTAATTCCTCTAAGCAGGCTCTACAGATTATGAAAAATAGACAGGACAACAGACACAAACGCCCTTAAAGAGCATGATGAAGACTTTCTAAGTTATTTCACTGGAAGCCTGATAGTGGGGCAAGTGTAAGGCAAAATTCTTAATTAAATTGAACATGAGAAGTTGAATTCTGTCTGCGAGTATATAGAAAAGAATTATGAAATGCCACATGTGGTTACAAGTAATGCAGAACCAAGGCTCCCAGGGACAAGAAGTCTTGTGTTAATCTCTTTGTGGCTCTGAAAGAAAGAGAGAAAAGATTAAGCCTCCTTGTGGAGATCATGTGATGACTTCCTGATCCCAGCCAGAGGCAGTATTTCCATGGAAACTTCTCTTCCTCTTCACCCACACACTGCTCCATGTACCTGCAAAGCCTGCTCTGTCTCAAAAAAGTTGTTTGGAGGAGCTGTGACTTTTTTCTTTTTTTTTTTTCTTTAAATAATGAGGAAAACTCCAGCAAAAAGAGAAAAAAGCAGAACAGTCTGACACTCTGGCATCATCAAAATAGTGACAGCTTTTCCTAGAATGCTTCAGCTAAGGACCCAAACACTAATGATCTCCTCTTTTCCTTTTTCATTAATTTCAGTGGACCACCCAGCTTTAAGTTTGGAGGAGGACAAAGAAGGAAGCTTCAGAGGGGCAACTTTGATTTGACTACTCTCATTTTGTCACTCTTCAGCTCACAAAAGGGCTCACTTTAGTTCAAACCACTAAGTCTTTAAGCCCCTCCATGTATTGGCCCCAGGTTTAATTTTCTATGATGTGTAGAGGCCTATCTGAGTGTAATGCTCCAACTCGACAGATGAAACACAGTTCCCATCTCTACACGTTTCCCCTGTCTCAGGTGTTGTATCTATTCTGAATTGTCTGTCCAACTTATGCCCACTCCTTGAGGTATTAATCAAGGGCACTGCCTTGATAACACTTGCATATTATCCAAAATTATGCAATTCTTTCTAGTATCAGCCCACAAATACATCTCTTCCATTAAAAGTTTGATTTACTTATTATCTATACTACTCATTTGAAAACTAACATAGTTAAATTATATTTTTTAGCCATGAATTTCAGTTTCCCTAGCTCACTATACACAGAGAAGGAACTTTTGAAATAATTGAGATGACCAAAAAATATTTGCGAAGAAATATATTTCTCCTTTTTCATTCACTCACTAATTGAGAATTTCTTTGCACAAAACACATTGCAAAAACATTTTCAAATAAATTCCTAATTTCTAGAATTTATAGGAAAAACAACATGTCTACAGCATTGGAGAGAGAGAGAGAGAGATGCAGAGAGAGAGAAGCAGAGAGAGAGAGAACGCGCGCTCTTTGCCATGGGATATCCCCACAATGAAGCAAATCAACCAGCTATCAAAGTGAGCTATCCTTAGGAGTTGTCAGAAAATGCATCAGGATTATCAGGTAAAAGTATAAGATTTTTTTCTGATCCTTTGTATAAAATAAATGAACTGAAATTCAATAACATATAAGGAATTATCTCTGGACTCTGAAGACAATCTCTCTCTGCATATGGAGTTCTTCAAATATTGTAGCCTGTTTACGGTCTCTGGGAAATAACCAGCTAAAACCCATAATCTTTAATACTTCCTAAACTTTGTTAATAAGAGAAGCTCTATTCCTGACACTACCTCTCATCTGCAAGTTCAAATCATCATTAATTTTCTAGTCTATTAACTGGGTTTGCTTAGGTCAGGCATTATTATTATTAATCTTATTGTTAATATTCTAACCGTAAGAATTAAACTATTAATGGTGAATAGAGTTTTTCACTTTAACATAGACCTATCCCACTGGTGGGATATGAGCCAATTCCAAAGAAAAGTCAGTCATGTGCTTTTCAGAGGATGAAAGCTTAAGATAAAGACTAAAAGTGTTTGATGCTGGAGGTGGGAGTGGTATTATATAGGTCTCAGCCAAGACATGTGATAATCACTGTAGGAGTAGCTGGAAAGAGAAGTCTGTGACTCCAATTAGCCAGTTTCAGCAGACCTTGTGAGGACTAGAGGAAGAATGATCCTGGCTGTTTTGTACTGCCTGCTGTGGAGTTTCCAGACCTCCGCTGGACATTTCCCTCGAGCCTGTGTCTCCTCTAAGAACCTGATGGAAAAGGAATGCTGCCCACCATGGAGTGGGGACGGGAGTCCCTGTGGCCAACTTTCAGGCAGAGGTTCCTGTCAGAATATCCTTCTGTCCAATGCACCACTTGGGCCTCAATTTCCCTTCACAGGGGTGGATGACCGGGAGTCGTGGCCTTCCATCTTTTATAATAGGACCTGCCAGTGCTCTGGCAACTTCACAGGATTCGACTGTGGAAACTGCAAGTTTGGCTTTTGGGGACCCAACTGCACAGACAGACGACTCTTGGTGAGAAGAAACATCTTTGATTTGAGTGCCCCAGAGAAGGACAAATTTTTTGCCTACCTCACTTTAGCAAAGCATACCATCAGCTCAGACTATGTCATCCCCATAGGGACCTACGGCCAAATGAAAAATGGGTCAACACCCATGTTTAGTGATATCAACATTTATGACCTCTTTGTCTGGATCCATTATTATGTGTCAATGGATGCACTGCTTGGGGGATCTGAAATCTGGAGAGACATTGATTTTGCCCATGAAGCACCAGCTTTTCTGCCTTGGCATAGACTCTTCTTGTTGCGGTGGGAACAAGAAATCCAGAAGCTGACAGGAGATGAAAACTTCACTATTCCATATTGGGACTGGCGGGATGCAGAAAAGTGTGACATTTGCACAGATGAGTACATGGGAGGTCAGCACCCCACAAATCCTAACCTACTCAGCCCAGCATCATTCTTCTCCTCTTGGCAGGTAAGATGTGCTGGATGTATGATGTCAGAGCAGGGAGGAACCTTAACAATCACTTCTTCAGGCAGGATATAAACTTCTCTTCTGAACACCCCACTGCAGCCCCCATCAAGAATAGAAATGATGCCATGTTAAGAACTCTCAGTGTACCTTGTATTTTTCATTTATAGCACACTTTAGATATTTCTGTAATTATTTGTCTAACGACTTCTACTAGGTTTCTAAACTGCAATGAACAGAGTACTTGATTCATTATTGTATTTCCCAGAACATGGTATGGTGCCTTTAGAAATGGCAATAGCACATTATGTATTTTGTGAATTGAATAAATGAATGAATGAATGCATATTTGATTAAAAAAATGATATGCACTAATGTTTCTGAAAAATAAAATTATTACAACAGGATTCATATGGTGTACAAATTAAAAATGCAAATTCCTGGCCCTATCCCAGACTCATTGGTCAGAATCTTCAGGAGATAGTCCTGAGAAGGCACAATTTACTAAGTGTCTATGTTGATTCTTTTAATCAGGAATGTTTGGGAAATAATTATTGGATTAGATCTTCATTTTTGAAAGTATGAAGATCCCGAGGCTTAAACAGGTAAATAATGAAGATGGCTAATATTCATTGAACATCTAGCATGTGTAAACCCTGTGGCAAATGTTTTTGTGCATTCATTCATTTCATGCTCTTATCAATCTTTCTCTATTTTAGAGGTTATAAAGGTATCAGGTAACTTGCATAAGATCATACAGCTAATAAGAAGCAAAAAAAAAAAAAAAAAACATTTATTCTCTAATAATCTGGCTATATGACCACCGTATCCTATTTCCAAGGATGTAACTGCTGTGATATCTTTAGCTAAAGGATCTGGTTCATTTCTCACTTTTTCTTTAGGCTGCATTAGAAGTTAGCTTTCTTTCTCAGTCCTTGAAAACTAGATAAAATATGAAGGATTACTATTTGGAATTGAATTCCTATTTCATCTATTCTGAATTTTTCATTTTGAATTAGCGGCAAATGGTAACCAAAGAAATATGTGTTTAATTATTTATCATTTAAAACCATATGTTAAAGGAAAGCTCTTCTGTCTGTCTTCCAAAACTTTCTAATACAGCACTTTTGACTAGCAATGCTCTATGAAATTAAGCCCAATGTGTGAATGGGATGAGAAGAATCTTGCACTCGATTTCTCAAAATCTGCAGTTTTGAAATGTAGATCGCATTCTCCACCGAACCAAGTTTGTACCCCATCCCAATGAAGTCTACTGAAGTTCATTTAAAAAATGGCCACTGTATAATTTTTGGTGTTATTAGTCAGCTATTTACCAAACGTAATGGGTTTTATGCAGGAAAGGCTAGAAAAATGTGCTCGGAAAAAAAATCTATTTCAATGAGCTTTCAGACCTCCTACCTTAATCTATAATGTGCAAACTCTCATCTAGCTCTCATATCCTGTGTTCCTGTTTAAAAAAACTGCCAGGATTGGACATGGGATTTTCAGTCAGTTGTTACGCTTTGTTTAACTATGTGGCTTAACTTGACCCAGAAAGGTTGGAGGACTGTCTAAATTACTAAAATAAGCTGCAACATCCACAGGAAAGCTTAATAGATACACATTGATTTTTAATTACATGAGATGTGTAATACGAGATGATATCCACGGCCATATGCGTATTGTTTTCCTAATTACTTATTGTCAAGTGGAACTTTTTCCTTTTTCTTTTCATGAATGTGTTCAATTTTAATACTTTCTAGAAAAAAAAAAAATGTGTCAAGTGGGTAAGCCCTGAACTGAAATTGCTACAATTATCAACTTCAACCTTGTTCTATGATTAAATTTCTGTGTAGAAACAGGTTTCAAAAATAAAATTAGAAAACAGAGTGGAAGGAAGATGATTGAAGAGAAACAAGGAAATCACAGTTAAAGAAAGGTGAAATGAATGAACATTTGCTGCTCACCTACTGTGTTTTAGTAGTGTCAAGAGATTATTAGTGGCAGAGGTGACAGTCAAACCCCACTCACATTGGCTGTTTCCACTCCTTCACACAGCCTCTCTGGTTACAAAGTCCTTATAAAAGTTAAGATTGATTGCTTACATTGATTTAATTCAGAGTTTTCAATGTCAAAATCACCTAGGAAGCTTCCAAAAAACCATTAAAAATAAAAAATAAAAACTGTTGCAAGATTTTTATGCACCTAATTTCTTGGCAGAAGTTCAGATTCAGGTGGTCTTCCGTGAGGCTGTAAAAGTGTAAAAGCGTCCGGATGTGTTTGTTTTGTTTTTGCTTTTTTTGTTTTTGTTTTGGCAGTGGCGCGATCCCCGCACGCTGCAACCTCCACTTCCCAGGTTCAAGTGATTCTTCTGCCTCAGTCTCCCTAGTAGCTGGGACTACAGGGATCCACCGCCAGGCTCAGCTAATTTTGTGTACTTTTAGTAGAGATGGGGTTTCACCCTGTTGGCCTGGCTGGTCTTTAACTCTTGACCTCAAGTGATCTGCCGCCTCAGACTCCCAAAGTGCTGAGATTACAGGCCTGAGCCATCATGCCGGGCCTTCAAGTGTTTGCATTTTTAAACCCTCATTTTGTGATTCTAATGTGCAGCCAGCACTGAGAATCATTGAGTTAATGAATATGGAGATTGTTTTGGTATCTCTTTACTTTCGCTTTACAAAAATGCAGGTTCTGTAATAAACACACCATTAATTTGAATGCCTTTGCCCAAATTGAATGCTTAAATTAAGAACTAGACTATTTTGTGTGAGATGAGATCAAAAACTTTCTAGATTGAGTTAATTAAGACCTTCCAAATTAGCTATGCTGATTCACCTTTCACATAAAGCCCTCTTTTTTTTATTGGTTTCAGACATCATTTTACTTGACCCCAAAATTGAGATTTTAGAGATTTGATAGCATTTATTAACTCTGAGCTGAGAGATCTTCAATGGTATTTAGGGTAGCGTCTGCATTTTATTAAAAAACTATAGAAAAGTCTAAAATGGTAGGATGATTGTCCAAAGTCACACATCTGAGGACTAAAACCGAGCGGCTCTGACTGCAGTGCTTTTTAAGTCAACAGTGTTATTTCTTATTTATAAGGATCCATTTAGGTTCAGAAGGGTTCAAGTAACTCGCTAATTTCTAGATGTATAATTTGACATGTAAACACTTTGACGCCCTGAAAATTCTCCTGCCCAAGACAACATAGGCAGACACAGTGATGTAATCCTTTTAATTTATATCATAATGAAAATATTCTGAGACTTTTACTGATCCACCTCTGTTACTCTAGTAGAGCTGACCCTCTCCCCTTTGTGCTATCATTGTACTTTATACAGATTTATATCATAGCACTTGTAACTTTTCATTACATGCAATGGTTTTCAAGCCTGTCTGTATCTACCAGCCTGTCAGCTCCTCCAAGGTAGAGATCATTTCTAAATATTTTTGTATCCACAGAACACAGGACTATAATATATACATGTAACAGGCTTTATAAATACATGCTGAATTTAACAAAATTTAACATCAAAGAAATGTTAGCTCCAGTGCTAGCATAGATCAAATATTAAACTCTGCATGGGTAGATTTCTAGGACCGTTCACTGCAGTTTTTTACAGCATTGGATTCCCAATACCTAGGATACAACAATGTCAACAGTAGCCACTTACTTAAATTTGGGTATAAGATATTTTGTGTAGTTCTCTCTGGTAGTTCCATATGTATGTGTGTGTGTGCATGCAAAGTAAGAATACAAGAAAGAAGATGAAGCAAGTTGCAACATAGCTGAGTGTGGATTAAATGAAATTAACATTTATTGGTCAGAGTTTTCTATTAAATATGTTAAAATCAGGTAACTAATTTATTTGGAAATATTGTGTTCCTAATTCATGTCTGTTGTTTGTTTGCTCATTTATTTGTTTAATGACCAAAGCTTTTAAAGTAGAGGCCATGTTTGTCATCAATTAAAATAGTTCATTATATTTGGAGGTGGAGGGTTGCTTAACATTTAAGTACAAACTACCCGTGCTCAACATAATTAGATCTAATGTTATGCAACCAACAGATAAGCTAGCCATAAAAATAAAAGGGGTATCAGGAATAGGTGTCATGATGAACTGAAACAAAGATGAAAAACATTTCCTAGCTGATAGACATGAGCAAATTGTGACCAGGGAATTCACTCATCAGGTGAAAAGCACATCACATGGAAGCAAACAGTTGGAAGAAAAAAAGTCACATTTCAGCAGAGAGTCATGGGTTTTAGGTAACCATGACAACAGCTCAGTGAAATAACAGCTTCTCTTTTTCCTTTATGAAAAACATTTTGTGGAATGTCATATGGTTTGCATTTTTTGCCCCAGATAAACCTCTAATGTTATAACAAAATCTTTGCTCCCAAAAGCTTTTAATAGCTGGCAGTTTATGTTATTTCTTTAAATTTAAGAAAACAATATTTAGGTTCACCTTCCTCATTAACATATCTCTTTCTTGTATCTCCCCTTTTTTGCTTTGACTTGGAACACTTGATCTCCTCCCCCAGCATATGTTATATATGTTATAAATCACTTGTGTTGAAATAGAAAAAGAACACAGTCATCATCAGAACATCCAGGTTCAAATTCTACCCCTGCCATTTGGTCGATGACATTGGACCAGTTATTTAAAATATTTGACCTTTGTTTATTCCCGAGAGAAAAAAAATGAGGTAGAATTACCATCTATACTTATTTTATGTGTGTGTTAATAGGAGGATTAAATGGAATGGAATACAGAACAATATAGTACAAAGAGTATAGTCTTTTCAGTCACGTCAGCATGAATTTGAGTGAATTTCCATACTTACTTAGCTACAAGACCCTAAGCAAGTTAATTATTCTGAGACGATTTTTGTCCCTAAAATTAGAATATAGGTTAAAGCATTACTGTGAAGGGATTCAATAAAATGTATTTATATGGCTTGTTAGGATCTGACATATTGAGTTTCATGTGTGGAAATAATTAATATATTTTTAAATGATATATCAAAGTTAGATATTATAATAATGAATATTCAAACAGTGTGATACACCCAAAGTTAAAAACAATTTGGTGTCCTGCCCAATGGTCTTGTTTTCAAAAATAATTATAATAGCTGTCATTATCAAACACTTTACACCTGGCACTCTGCTAAGCGCTTTATACATGTTAGATTATTTGATCATTGATAGAAAGGCATAATTCCCATTTACAGATGAAAAAACTTAATACTCAGAGAGCTAAAGTAACTTGCCCCCAGGCCATGTAACTAATGGGGTCAGTAATGGAAACCAGGTCTTTCTGACTAGAATCTTCATGATCATAAGCACAATGCTAACAATTTCTCCTAGCCTGCCTCCTTTCCTGTATGCAGTGTAAAGACTAAGGTTTGGAGTTTTTCAAATTATTTCTGGAAACAGGGTAGATTTCCTCCTCGTTAGTAATACCTCCAGTCATCTGAACACTTAGTCACTTGGCAGTTGGCATTTCAGCAAAAATAGTTTCATTCAAGCCTCTCTAATTTAACTGAATCGGCTGTAGGAGTCTTTAAGGCAGCAGGATCTTTTGAAAATATCCTGAGATTACTCAAAGAGGAATAAAAATGATTTAGTCTATATACTTGTAGTGTCTAGTTAATCAAAATTATAAAAGCATCCAACATACTACATTCAATGTAAAAGTTAGGTTAGTTTTATTCAACCATTCCTAAACTATTAACACATCATAATAAATGTAGTGGGTATTGCTTTGGAATCAGGAAGCTTGTGTTTTAGTACTTTGGTTTTGACTCCAAACATCATATGTTCCTAAGACAAGTCACTCAACAGTTCCAGTTCTCAATTACATACAGATGAAAGGATTTAGGAATGTTGTAAAGTATAAGGAAAACTAGAAACTGGCATTAGTTGAGCCAGAAATTATTTGTTGAATAGTTTCTTTTCATATATCATGTCATAGTACAGTTTTAAAAAATTGAGATTTAACAAGCCTAAAAAACATGTTCATTGCCCCATGACTAGTAAGAAAATTAGCCAGAATTGAAGTCACATCTACCTGCATTATGGAGCCCAATTTTTTCTCCCCCACACAATGCATAATTCATAAGTTAGATCTTAGTGACCAAAAATTAAGAGTAACTTCTCTAAGCATTTCTTATCTAACACAGTAGCAGCCATCTATGGTGGGGGACTGCCCATTCAATTCTATTTGAGATGACTAAATTTGTTTATACATGCTTATAGATAGTAAATTCAGTGGGATAGGGGACTAATAAAATAGTCTTGATTATTTTCAAATGTGATGCAAACAGTTGACCAGTAAGACATTTTACCTTTAAATTACTATTCTATGTGCCTCATCTACTGTTCACAAAATTATAAATCATAACATGGGACTTTATACCCCATTAGCCTTTTGTAGTCTTTCACAGTCTGGCTTAGTATCCTCATCATGAAAATGGAGATAAAATCATAAAAATCCACAGGGTAGTTGTGAGAATTTCAATTTTTAGTGTTCACAGAGATAGCTCCCTTATGGCCTAGGACAGAGTAGGGACTCAACATATGTTTACAAAAATAAGTTCTAGAAATATATTCTATGGTAGAGGTGGTACCAACAACATGACTGAGAAAAATGAGCACTCAACACATACTTTTTGTAGGAGATTCTTTGGCTCATTGACTCTGTTCATTCATCCAACAAATACTTATTGCACATCTACAGATTGCTGGAAACTGAACTAGATTCTGAGGGTAAAGAAATAAACAACAATGTAAAAATAAATGTGTCTTCATGAAGGATGCATTTTTATAAGGGATATAATAATCATTGTATATTAGAGACGAAAATGAATAAGTATAAGTTGGGTAAAGAACAATGTTATCTCCCTAGTGGTCCCAAGCCTCCCACAGAAGCATGCACCTGTTGTGGACAGTCAGTGATGGCAGGGTGGACTCTCCTAAATTTCATCTTTTGCTTTGAATTTCTCTCTCACTACCTAATTACTCCATTTTATTAAATGTAAGGTATCAATGAATTTAAGTGATGCATTAATTTATGTAACACTAAGAAAAAGTAAAATTAATGTTTTTCTTAAGAGCTCTTTTTGGCTTATGTAGTCATACATTTTTATCATAGTTTATTCCTCTGCCTACATATAAACGAAACTATAAGAAAAATAATTTGGTGAAGGATTCTTGAATTTTTTTTACATTCAGAGTCAGTCCCTTTTGAGTTACTTTTTAAGTAAGAGTCAACAATGCCTTTTTTTTTTTTTTTTTTTTTTTTTTTTTTTTTACTAATTATTTGCCTTGGCCTTAAAGAATGGGTAGGATATTAGATGCATGGCAAAAAGTGGGCATGCTTAGCCACAGTCAGAGTCATAGAATGGAAAAGAACAAGCAGTGTCAGAGAAGAGTAGACCATCTGACTTTAGCAGCAGGATCACACAGGATGTCAGCATGTGGAGAATGGTTGCCTGACTTGAGATGTTTTGGAGGTAGAATTGACAATATAAAAACAGTGCCATCATATGATGCTCCACGCTCAGAAGCAGACCCCACATTTGAGGTTTAATGATCTGTGGTCTTGATGTTGAAATTCTTATTAATCTTATCTTTGAGTTTGTGCTTTATAAGTGAAGTTATAGGGACAATGGAGCATATGCTTGGTTCATATGTGTCCTGCAGACCTTTTGTTCTTTTTTTTCCTGGGATGAGTCTCGGCTACCACTAACCCATCCACCAGCCCCATCTAGTTTCTACTTCCTCACCCTCTGTCCAAGGCCACTGGTAGGAGGAAAGAGGTCAACATTCCACATCACTCTCCAACCCTGGTTGGTTCCTTGGTGCAAGCAAGAAGAGGTGTGAAGTTGGGTGTTGGTCCCATGATTTGTTGATTCAGGGTAAAACAGAGGCCTTCTCTACTTAGACTGGCTGCGCCTTAGCATGGTGCACAGGTGATTACATATGGGCCTCTCACCCAGCATCATGGACTGAATTGCATCTCCCAAAAACGTGTGTGTTGAATCCCTAATTCCCAATGTGACTGTATTTGGAGGTAGGGCTTTAAGGAAGTAATTAAAGTTAAGTGAGGTCATAACAGTGAGGTCCTAATCCAATAGTACTGGTGTCCTCATAAGAGGAAAAAGACAGAGCTGTCTCTTTCTTTATGTATACATAAACGGCCTTCTGAAGATGGAGAAAAGGTTTCCTCTGCAAGACATAAGAGAGACCTCACCAGACAGCTTGATCTTGGACTTCCAAACTCATGAACTTTGAGAAAAGAAATGTCTGCTCCTTAAGCCACCCAGTCTGTAGTATTTTCTTATGGCAGCCTGAACCCACCTACTCAAACAAGTCTTAGCATGGAGGTTTCAATCCCTAAGGAGTCACCTATTCACTGTAGACTGAGACTGTGGGCCACGTATTCCCTGTAGATTGAGAAAGTAAATATTGATTTCTCTACCCACAACCAAGGTCTCAACATTTACCTGGTGCTGCAAATTGCATAGCCAGTCCTGCCTAGAGCACAATATTTACAGGTAAAATAGACGAGGAAGAGCTAGTAGGACACACCAAGTAGTAACAGCAAGAGAGAAAGGCAAAAATCAAAAGGGATGTGATCATAGAAATCAATAGATAGAGGAAGACAGAGGAATGTGTTTTGTGAAAGTGAAAGTGGTCAACTGTGCCCAGTGCTATTTTAACATTAGGACCTGCAGGGATAATTGGATTTTATAATATGGAGTCTTTGAAGGTTCATAACAAATTCATTGGTCAAGAGATGACAGAGGAAGATGACTAGAGTGCCTTTATGTGGGAAGGAATAGCCAGGAAATGGAAGTTTCATTTAAGATAGTTGTTAAGATTTGAGTTTTTAATCACACAGTCTATATTCAAATATTAACTCCCCCAGTTTTATAAACTATATATGTTTGATGAAGTCACTTAACTTCTATAAGCCTAATTTCTCATTGATGAGATGGAAATACCAAGATAACTCCTCTCATACAATAATTGATTTATTGTTATTGAATTTCAAACCAAAGTCTTAAAATGTCTTTGTGTCAGGCACCATACCATAACACAATAATACATAGTGAACAGGATACAGTTTTTATTTTGGTAGAGTTTATCGTCTAACAGGTATGTTTATAAAGATTAAATATGTATACCATATTGCCTTATTCATTGATTTAAAAATTCATCTACAAAAATATTAGCAATTTGAGTATTTCATGTAACTTACCTTCTAGTGGAGTAGGTCTAGAAAGTGTGTGTGGTGAGACAGTAAAATGATATATATAATATTTTATTATTTTAAAAAGTTGAAGGAGTTAAAAATATAAGTTATATATATATTGTTTTACTGTCTCTCTCACACACTTTATGTATGTTACATAAAGTACTCAATAGTTAAAATGCTAATACTTATTAAAAAGCATTTTAAATCAATGAATAAGGCAATATGGTATAGACATTTAATCTTTATAACCATACCTATTAGACTGTAAACTCTATAAAAATAAAAACTGTGTTTATCCTGTTCAATATGTATTCTTGTGCTCTGGTATAATGCCTGACACATAGACATTTTAAAACTTTGGTTTGAAATGCAGCAACAATAAATCAATTATTCTATGAGAGGAGTTCTTTTGATTATATAGTATGTTAGAAGTTGCTAAGTGCACAGATAAAGCAGAAATTAGTGGTGTACAGTAAATGTTTAATAACTTGTTCTCAATGGGGAGTGGGAAGGTAGGGAGATACGATTCTGATTTTCCAATTGTTGTGGTGTAAATACTGACAATGGTAGATTTCCATCTAATGATGAGATATTGCTGAACATTCCAATACTGAGAAGGGTTACACACATTGAATTTTGCTAGTGCTAACCAGCTCTACTACACTGCTAAAGTGGGTGAGTAAGGCTGAATATGATGTTAAATAGATGTTTAGTGTAGAACTCATTAAGATAATGAGGATATGAATAACCCAAGCAGGTATCAGGAGAAAACGGTCTACCTAGAAAAAATAACCAATACAGGAACATGTTGCATAAGAGTGATTGGTGAGTTCTGGGAAGTGCAAAGAGACCAATGAAGATATAGAAGAGAGGGAAAGGGAAAGATCAGCAGGAAATAATGTTTGCATCAGACAGGTTCTCAGCAGAAAATAGATACTCAAATCAAGTTATATTAAGACAGTTTATTTAGAAAAATTCGATCAAGATTTAGGGAAATCAACAAAGAACAACATCCTGTTGTCAACCACAACCGAGATATAGGACTAGAACTCTCTATTTTAACCTAGAACCTACTTTTAAAAAATGTTGAATGTTGAGCTGTGCTAGATTAGTTGTAAAAGCACAAAATACACTACAGATGAAGTTGGAAAACTTGGGTTGCAGTCACAACACTGCCATTTATTTGCCATATAACCTGGAAAATGCCACTTAACCTGAGTCTCATTTTCCTTACTTGTGAGGTGGAAAATATTGCTTTGTGATTTAAATAAGGCAATGCATGCACCATGTTTTCTTAAAAAGTTTTGCTTATAAAAAGGTGAGAAATTCTTATTTTTAAGATGGTATTTCTGCAATGAAAATCACCTCGGTTCTAGCTAAAGTTCAGAGAAATTTCTAGTTTTTAAAAAACAATCAACCATGAGTATTGTACTGCACATCAAAAAAAAAGACAATAATAGGACATTTTATGAACAAAAAAGCACAAAGTGAAAGTAGTTCTAGTCCTTGACATTCTAAATATAATATAGATTAATGTTTTTAAAGCTACTGTTTGAGTGTTTTCTGTCGGTCATGCCATGTGCTATGGGCCTTATGTATAGAGAGATGACTATCTCTATTGTTACCAACCCTAGCCTCAGCACTTGGCACAGTGCTTAATATATAATAGGTAATTAATAAATATTTTATTTTCTATAACTATGTGAAGTAGTTGTTATCTTCATTTGATAGATGAGGTCTAGACAGTTAAATCAGTTTCTTAAGTGGTAGATGCAACACTAGAATCCTGTTCTAGGTTTTAACTTTCATGGCTCATTCTGCAACCTTAAAAAGCTAATTTCTTCAACATTTTAAAATGTAGTCATATGCCGCACGATGGAATTTCTGTCAAGGATGGACCACATATATGACAGTGGTCCCACACTACTATAAATGGAGCTGAAAAATTCCTGTCACGACATCATAGCAGTCACAATGTTATACACAATGCATTACTCATGTCTTCGTGGTGATGCTGGTGTAAACAACTACTGAAATCCCAGTTGTATAAAAGTCTAGTACATACCATTATGTACGTTATATAATACTTGATAATGATAATAAACAACTATGTTACTGGTTTATGTATTTACTATTCTATATTTTTATCATTATTTTTGAATGTGATTCTTCCACTTATAAAAAAGTAAGTTAACTGTGAAACAGCCTCAGGCAGGATCTCCAGAAGGTGTTCCAGAAAACGCCATTGTTATCACAGAGATGACAGCTCCATGTGTGCTATTGTCCCTGAAGATTTTCCAGTGGGACAAGATGTGGAGGTGGAAGACAATAATATAGACAATCTTGACTCTGTGTAGGCCTACGATAGTATATATGCTTGTGTCTTAGTTTTTAACAAAATTCCAATTATGTTTATAAGTAAAAAATTAAATAACATAAAGCTTATAGACTAAAGATATAAATATTTCCTACAGTTGGACAATATGTTTGTGTTTTAAGCTAAGTGCTATGATCAAAAGACCCCAAAAGTTTTAAAAAATTAAGTAAAAAAGTTACAGGAAGTTTAATTTATTATTGAAAAAGAAAAATATTTTTATAAATTTAATGTAGCCTATATATATAGTGTTTATAAAATCTACAGTAGTGTAAAGTAGTATCTTAGGCCTTTATATTCACTCATTATTCCCTTACTGACTTACCCAAAGCGACTTCTACTCCTGCAAGGTCCATTTATGGTAAGTGTCCTGTATGTACAAGTATGCCATTTAAAAATAATTTTTATACTGTATTTTTACTGTACCTTTTGTATGTTTAGATAGGTTTAGATGTACAAATACTTGCCATTATCTTACAGTTGCCTATAGTGTTCAGTACAGCAATGTGCTGGACAGGTTTGTAGCCCAGGAGCAGTAGGTTTTACCATACAGCCAAGATGTTTAGTAGGCTATACAATCTAGGTTTGTGCAAGTACGCTGACTATGATGTTCACACAATGACAAAGTCACCTAATGATGGATTTCTCAGAATATATCCCTGTCATTAAAGACACACAATTGTGGTAATCTCCTAAGGAGAAGTCTAACAATGGTAATTAGAAATTCCAACATTTCTACCCTTCTTGTACGGACTCAGAGGTGGTGACAATTTGTTTAACATGAGGGTGTTTTGTACAGATTATCTGTAGCCGATTGGAGGAGTACAACAGCCATCAGTCTTTATGCAATGGAATGCCCGAGGGACCTTTACGGCGCAATCCTGGAAACCATGACAAATCCAGAACCCCAAGGCTCCCCTCTTCAGCTGACGTAGAATTTTGCCTGAGTTTGACCCAGTATGAATCTGGTTCCATGGATAAAGCTGCCAATTTCAGCTTTAGAAATACACTGGAAGGTAATCTCTTTCTTTTCACTTTTAATTTTTTTTCTGAATTTGTATTTACAGTCTCTTATCCAAAGTCTGAGGAGATGTTTGAGAATTCAGAATTTTCTGAGTTGACCAAGAATATGTGTTGTCTATACTTATATTGACAATGACCCTAGCCAACACTGGTCAGCACGTTATAATTCAACATCTTAGCTTCATGGTGGCTCATGCCTGTAATCCCAGTTTACTTGGGAGGCTGTGACAGGTTGATGACTTGAACTCAGGAGTTTCAGGCTGCAGTGAGCTATGACTGTGCCACTGCATTCCAGCCTCAGTAACAAAGTGAGAGAGTCTATGAGGAAAGAAGAAGAGGTAGAAGCAGAAGCAGCAGCAGCAGCAGCAGCCGCCGCTTTAGTGAAATATATGAATATATTCATCTTATGAATAAATACAGGCAATAGGCAACCTAATGGTGAGTGATGTCAGTTTTTTCCATTAAAAAAGAAAAAGTAATTACATTTCCAGAACAATTTTGTATTGTAGAATTTCAGATATAAGTCTATGGACTGATAGTATTTTCCTACATTTTAGTGTTTTAGTTTTCTCCTGTTTAAAATATTCTAGGCAGTTGTGTTCTTTGAGGTAAGTTCATTCATTTAACTGTAATAAGGACACAGCACATAGGTCAAGCCTCCATATCATTATTCCTTAAGTTTTCTGTTCTTCATCAGAGATTACATCTCATGATCTTTTCTAACTCCTAAATATTTCTCCTACAAATGCTTTCACCTTGCTTGCATTTTGCATTCAACATCTGTTCATTCTTCTCTGCTCATAGCTGACCCAGTCATGAAACCCATTCCATTCACATAAATTTCCATTAGGAAAACAAAATTACAAACAAACACAACAAAACAAAAACAAAAACACTCATTCAAGTCACAAATTTAAGAGGAGTTTGGGGAAGACATAGGCACTGACTTGTGGCAAGGCAGACAACTCAAAATTTAACACTAGACATCTCACCTCCTTAAAGACCTGTAACACCTTACCACATAGAAAAACTTTCCTCTCTTTTGTAATCCTTTCTCCTTAACTTGTTCTTTTTTTCCCCCCTTTTTTGTCATTGTTTTACACCCTAACTTTTGTTATTGTACTGTGCAGAACGGTTTTACTGTTTTGTTCATTTCCTTGTTTTACTCAAAACCATAGTCTCAGGGTCTTACATCCAGAATCAATTTAAGCAACGAGAGTCTCATCCTAAAGATGAATTCTGTTTTCCAGCTATGTAAACAGAAATTAGGTTTATTCTTCTACAGTAATATTCATGATTAACTTTTTAAAGTAATAACCATATCTAAAGCGCCATGTCAAACACTTTGTATGGCATTATCTCACTCAATTTCTTATAACCATCCTCTAAGGAAGATTGCATTTATTATTCCCACTTTTAAGGGAGGAAACATTATCAGAGATATTCATCTTTTGGTTATTGCTTCTCATTGAATAAGCGGCAGAGATAATCTGCACCCAGCTTTATCACGTACCAAAGTCCAAGTTCTTTCCTTCGCACTCTGATGATTAACAGTGGGTTGAGAGTTTCTTTGAAGTGGACAATACCAGTTTGGTCTTTTGATACAAGAAGGCAAGACATAGTACCAGGGAATTTCAGAGCCTATTTAACGAATCTAAAGTACACAATTTCAAAGTCACAATCTGGGAGGATTGGGTGACCCACTACACTTTAGGGATTAACAATAGTACTCAGAAAGCTGATATTAATGATGTTGCAAAATGAAGCTACATCTTTAAGGAAATTGGAGTATTTTTCTGTTTCTTCAGGCAAACTTTTCAGCCATGAGTGACAAAAGCATATATTTTATTATTACGAAGCATGGGTTGGTCACAGAAATAAGGCAGGGGAACATCAGTCGTCTAGGGTCTCAAGTCAAAGAAAAAAAGTGACTCAAGATGTGTCAACTCAGCCAGTGGTTTTCAAGTGAGAGTCTAATACACACAGGTAAAGAGGGAACAGCAAATTTACTGCAAATAATTTGCTACTACAAATAATTTATATTTGTAAATTATTTTTTCCCATAATTTATTCTAATTTTACACACTTTAGTAGGCAAAGTGTGTGAGAAAAGACGCAACATAGCATATTGTCTGGCACACAGTAGGTGTTCAATAAGTATCTGATAACCGAATACATAAATAATAGTTAGAATCCTTCAAATTTTATCTAACCCACCACTTACCTTATCTATGCCTGTTGCATGAAGTCCATGTCATGAGGCAAAATGTGAGAAACCATTAAGCTGAGCTACCAAGAAAAACTTTTCTTTAGTAGGTACACATTTTAAAATTATTTTTCCTTAAATTTGTATTCAGCAATAATTTTAAGCTTACAGAATTGTGAAAATGAAAGCAATACAAAAACCATGAATATATATTTTACCCAAACTTACATTTTATCCTGATTCTCTCTCTATCTCCCAGTCTGAGCCATTTTGAGGGTAAATTGCATAGACTAACTCTTTACCCCTGAATATGTTAGTGTGTATTTCCTAAGGATAGGGATAGACTCATATAGCCACAGAACAGTTTTCAACTTCAGTAAACTCTATATTGATACAATGCTTGTACCAAATCTACTGTATATATTTCAGTTTTTAAAAATAGATACAATAATATCCTTTTCAGTATTTTTCTTCTCCAAAATAGAATCCAGTCTAGGGTCACATAGCATTTAGTTTTCATGGTTCTTTAGTCTGAAATATTTCCATAGTCTGTACATATGTGTCTTTATGTGATTGACAGCTCTGGAGGATACAGTTCCTCCTCTTCCTCCTCATTTTTTAATGGAATGTTCTTCATTTTGAGTGCATCTAATATTTCCTCATGACTAGATCCAGATAATGCACTTTTAACCAAAATTCTACATAGGTCATTATGCATCTTTCTGAGATGCTGTCACATCTGGAGGCACATGATGACTATCTGTCTCACGTTGGAGACGTTAATTTTGATCGCCTACTCCAGATGTGGTTCAATTTTCCCACTGCATAATTACTTCTTTCCCCTGTTTAATAAACTGTCTACATGGAGACATTTTAAGACTATGTAAATAAACCACCTCTTATCACAATTTCTCCTACAGTTGCCATCCATTGATGGCTACAAATGTATGATTTTTCAGCTTCAGCACTTCTTTTAAATTTATTAGCCAATATTCAGGATTCTACTATTAGCAAGAATCCTCCATTTTTTCTATTTATTTATCTGTCTACCTATCTAATAATGGTATGGAGTAAAGGCTTTCCATTGTTTAATGGTATATAACTCATTGATGTGCTTAATTATCTTTGTGTGCCAGTGGTTCCAGAATTTGCCCATGGTACACCTTCAAGCTTGTTCTTATGTCTCCATTTCATATACACATTTTTTTTAAAACACACACTCTCTCTGGTAAGTAAATTATTCTACAGCATCTTGTACCTACAATGCTCCAGGCCTGAAATTAGCCATGACTCTAAGGAGTAATGTTTTCTTTCATTGGAAGGAAATTCAAGGTCAAGATTTGGAAGCAAGTTTTGCTCACCAGAGAGACACATTTTATCTCACAACATGAATAGGGCAGGGAGTTTTCTTCTCCAAAATAGAATCCAGTCTTGGGGTGTCTTGGTCTACAAGGACTACTCAAGTGAGTATAGCAGTGAGGACAATAGGAATTGAGAAGAGGTCAAATGTCACAATTACACCCTGCTCTCTCAATACTTGCACATGAAATGGAATTGTTGCTTTTGATTAAACCTCAAAGTTATTGCTTCCTTTTTTTTCTTGGTCTTGTGAGAAGTGTATAATGCACTTCCCATGGAACAAAATATTCATAGTCATTGCTAGGACAAAGGAACTATTGTATTTTTGTCTATGGAAGTTATTTAAGTAACCTCAGCTTTCCTCTTAGATTTCATTGCTGAAATAGTGAAGATGTGTAATTTGTGAATTGTATAAGAGAGACCTCATGGCCGGGCACGGTGGCTCACGCCTGTGGTCCCAGCACTTTGGAAGGCCAAGGCAGGTGGATCACCTGAGGTCCGGAGCTCGAGACCACCCTGGCCAAAATAGAGAAACCCCATCTCTACTAAAAATGCAAAAATTAACCGGGCATAGTGGCACATGTCTGTAATCCCAGCTACTCAGGAGGCTGAGGCAGGAGAATCACTTGAACCCAGGAGACAGAGGTTGCAGTGAGCCTAGATCATGCCACTGCACTCCAGCCTGAGTGAGACTCTTTCCAAAAATAAATAAATAAATTAATTAATTAAATTAAAACCTCATGTTTCTAGATAAAGCAAATACAAATAAGTCTGCATTATAAGCAGTTTTCTGATTAGGTTAAATAGGGAACCCTGTGCAGTGTCAGTTGTCACATTAAAACAGCAATTTTCTCTCATGAAAATCTCTGCCTATCCATTATGTCCTGTATATCAGAGTTTACAAGAGAATTTTTTTTTTAATAGCACTGTTGGGGAGTGGGACATGCGAACTGAAAGTTCAATGAATTGATTAAAGGTAATCAAACTGATTAGGATTAGATCCTAGCTCAACCACTTCCTAGATGTGTGACCTTGGGTATGTTATTTAACTTCTCTGGGTCTTAGTTTTATCATCTGTAAAATGCGGATAACATAATAATGTATAAGTTTCAAAGAATTAAATGATGTAATATATGAAAGGTACTTAGAACATTTTTTTTCAACAAAGGGCACAACACTATTGTGTTAAGCTGTGGTTAGTTGCTGACAACTTAGTTAGCAATCATTAACTTCTCTGGCAATTAGCTTAACAAAGTAAGTATACATTGAGTTCTGAGAAAGCATATTATAAAGGCCTACATTTAGTGGAAAAATAAGGGAAAGGGGAGGATGGAAAAGAAGATTCATGAAGATAGACCCCAAAATAAATAATGTTTCTGGAGACAGGATTTCAGGGCAAGTTTCAAAAATGAGGTGACAGCAGGAGCAAAGGTATCTTCTGTTACCCAAAAGGGAAGAAGGAGACAGGAACAAAGAACAACTTGTTGGTGTTTAATGGTGTACTTCCAACTCTGAGCACAGTGGTTGCCTATAGTAGGTGCTCATTAAGTACTGGCTGACAGACTGATAAATCAATAAATAAAGGAAAGCTGCCTTCATTGTAAAACTTATATATACCAAGAATAGTGTAAAATCAAATTAATCATAGGTAGGGCCAAGTCAATCTTGGGTTGTTTCAAACCACCCCTTTCTAACAAATGCAATTTATGACTATGGAAACTTATTATTGGAAGAGACTTTTCAGTATATTCAGTCCGACATCCCACACTATGCTAAGATGCCCACTGGGATAACATCACTATGTGACCCATCAAGGGAAAACCTACCCCACAAGGGAAAATAAGAAGTTCTTTAGGATAAACCAAAATCTAATTCCATTCAACTTAAATAGAGCCATCTATGAACCTGGTATTATGGTATACTATGGAAGTACAAAAAAATACAAAGATAACTTACACAGTTTATCTCACTGAAAAGCTCACCATCAAGTGAAGAAACACCACACAAATACATAAGGAATACACAAAATAGTAATCGATATAAAATGAGGTAGGAACCCAGATACACCAGAAATATTTCCCAAGGAGGTGAAAATAGAATTGGATCTTGAAATATCATTAACTGCTCACTGAGCAGAGAAGAGGAGGAGAGGCATTTCCAGCAGAGGGAACAACATATGCAATGACGTAGAGGTGTGAAAGTGTGAGACGAGTTACCAAAAAATGAGAAGTTCTACGTGGCTAGAATATTGAGTTTGTAGTGGGAAATAACAAGAGATGTAAGGAGTTTAGAAAAATCCATGTATACCGGTGTCTCTCAATCTTCTTGAGGGAAAAAAAACACATTATAGGCCTCTAGGAATATGTTCACAAATCCCTAGAAAATTAAGAAACTGAAGTTTATTCTAAGATTCTTTCAAACCTTCACTTTAAAAGAGTTATAAATTCATTAGTATTACATTAAACATTAGCTGTCATCACCATAAAAACCTAATGTTTAAAATCCACAACATTCATATCTTCAAAAGTATGTGTGAAAAATTTGTCTTGAAAACATTGCCATCGACAAGGGTAGTTGTGATAGGTTATTAAGCAGGAAATTGATATTATCCTACATATTCTTCAAAAGATATGATGCTAGTGGCATTAGTAGAATGCAAAAAGATAATCAGTGAGCTATTGGGGGAGTCATGGATGATGAGGGCTAGATCTAAAGTAGTGAGAATGAGGATGAAGATGAGTTGGTTAGTGTATAGAATCAGAAGCTCAGGTGACTGACTGTAAGGCAGCAAGGAAAGTAACAAGTTCAGGATGATTCTGACACATCTGTGATTGATTTCTAACAATTGGTCCTTGTTTTTGTCCTAGTAAGTTATACATCATTTAAAAATGTAATTTTTCTTCATGTAACCGCCCTTATAAAACTGATATTATGCTTCTCTAGAACCTTAACATTTTTTCTGCCGCCCTTCAGTCCTTTTTATTTCAATGTGACTGTCAAGCACTTCAGTAGGAAGTATTTCACCACTTCACATGCAAAGATTTTTTTTAAGGAGCAATCTAGAAAGTGGTAAATGAGCTCTGAGCTTTAATGAGAAACAGTGGAAGTTTTGCATTTTTTAATGACATTTTAACATGAGTAGTGTGTGTATTTGCAGAGAAAAGCCAGCTGGGAAACTACAGTGAAGCCTCCATAGGTAATCTAGTTCTCAGTCTTCGTGCCTGAGAAATGGACTTTCTTAGTTCAAGCAAAATACAATACAATACAATACAATACAATACAATACAATACAATACAATACAATACGTCACTCAGATTCAAAAAACAAATTCCTTTGACACTAATTGTGTAAACTGGGTAGCCAAGGAGATAGTTAACATGGGGTGACACATTCTAGTAGTTGGAAGGCTAAATTATTTCCCTAGTATATTCCTCACTAATTCTGAGGGAATCAGAAACTCAGTAGTTCGGTGTACCCTGACTCAGAGAGAGGCAGAAGGTTTGAAAAGATGATTAATCCAGATCAGGAAAACCTTTCTGGGCCTGTTTTACTTAATCCCCCAGATTTACCACCTCGATAACCACATTGGTATTCTGATCAGGCAATAATCCTGATAATAACAATAAAAATTCCTATGTGCCAGACGTTGATACTTCTCACATGTTATCTTATTTTTTCCTCATAACAGTCCTAGGATATTTCATTGATTAAACTAAAGCACCATTCTCTGCAAAGTAATTATTCCAATAAATTTAGGAGACAGTCTCTGTCCTTATATTATAAGCTCATTCCACTTATTTCACTCAAAAGGTAACTTTTTTCTCTTTTCTTCAAGTTCTCAGAGCAAATAGAACCTTTCCTATAACATGAAGGGAATTCAACAAGTGACAATTGTATTGTTATCCAAGTAGATTTGCTTTATATGTAGTTCTTTAATCAGAAAATAACATTACTGTTTTTAAAATTCTGGAACAAAATAGGGAATGTTCTATTGTGAATAAGATCTTTGTAGATATTTATGTATATTTTAAATTATTGAAGGCAGAAGCTGCTCTCAGGGAAGAGTTAATATTTATGTTATAGGTTCACACACACATCCACACCCACACACATGTGCACACACACACACAAGTCAAGTGTAATTACTACATATGAAAATTCCTGTCAAATTCTTAATCAATATCTTATTTCTCAAAGCAGAAGGTTGGGAGGACCAGAATACGTTTATCACATCTGGTTATTTTAGAAATTCTCTAGTTAGCATGCAGTGATAGCCTACTAGAAATGATGAGTATTTGAAGATTATGGGGCATTTTAATTTTTGCAGAAACAGAGTTCTTAAGAACCAGTGACATAGTTGAGACATCTGAGTGGTAGAAAGTCACTGTTTTCTATTTCTTTTAGAGAGGACTTAGAATAGTTTAAAGTTTGAGGGTATTATTGCATGATACTCAGTAACTTCTAAGTAGTAAGTGCACTAATGGTATCGCTGGGGCTCTCTGTGTTAAAAAACAAAAACAAAAACAAAAACAAAACAAACAAACAAAAAGCAGCATTTGTCCCCATATATTTATACATTTTAAACTGACTCTTCTACCTAGTCCTTCTTCTACTCCTCTAGTTATACTGGCATGCAATTTGTTGTTCTTGCCAAATGTGAATACTGAGAAAGTTAAAGTGAATTTATGTAAGCCGTGTGTCATCTTCACTCTGAATTAAAAGGTGCAGGTATTATCTTATGGCAAGTACCATCTTAGGAAGATTCACTGGAAAGAGAAAAAGAAACTCCCCAGATTAGTGCAGAGCCCCTTAGAGTCAATGAAAACACTGATATTGAAGACATATAGAACTGTATTTCAGTATCAGTTCTAAAATTCTGGGCATCTACTTCCTAATTTGTAAAATTTGTTCAATAATTACGTATGATAATTTATGTACATCTAGCTCCTATTACATACACAAAAATGTTTCCCCTTTTCTCCTCCCACCTTCTCTGTAATCTTCAATGGTCTTCTCAACTTCTGTTATAATTTAGCATAGGCTATCAGTCTTCGTAATGTGTATTTATCCATGCTAAAGAACTTTTGTTTAATTTTTCATGATTTGAACTCACTGCTGTGGAAAATGGCTATTTACAGAAGGATAATCTCATTTTCCAAGAATTCATTTGAGGGTCCTAGAAGATCTTTATGAAGCAAAATAATACTTTTCTTATTTTTTAACTATTCTCAAAATAATTTAAGTATTTTATATATAAGTATTTTATATAATTTAAGTATTCTTATATATAATATAAAGTATTCTTATATAATAAATATACTTATTTAAGTATTCTCAAAATAATACTTCTTTTCTAAGTATAGAGTCAGGCATTAAAACATATAGACATCTCACTTCCTTGGGATAAGTCTTGGGAAAAATATCACTACACACTAGCAATAAATATTGCAAAGAAAATTTATAACTCTATTTTATGCAGTTATTAATTAAACAAATATGAGTTAAAAGACTTTAGGAGTTTTGCTCTGTAGCCCAGGCTGGAGTGCAATGGCGCAATCTTGGCTTACTGAAACCTCCACCTCCCGGGTTCAAAGGATTCTCAAGCCACAGCCTCCTGAGTAGCTGGGACTACAGGTGAGTGCCACCATGCCTTACTAATTTTTTTTTTTATTGTTAGTAGAGATAGGATTTCTCCATATTGGCCAGGCTGGTCTCAAACTCCTGACCTCAAGAGATCCACCACCTTAGACTCCCAAAATGCTTGAGCCACCAAGCCTGGCCTAAATTCAGGGTATCAAAGATAAATTAACAATGTCTGATGCAAACATACGACTGCATTGTACTCTTCTACACTAATGATTTGTAGTGTTTTGGTTTCAGAATCCATTTACAACTCTTACAATATATGAAAAATTTCTGCTAGCTTTTATTTATGTGGGTTATATTTATGACTACTTCTCATTTGTAAAACTGTAAAGATCTTGCATATTTGTATTAATTTAAAAATAAATTTCTTATATGATAGTATAAATAATATAATTTTAATAATAATTTCTAAAATACTAAGTGGAATGAAACTACTTTTTATTTTTACAAACAGGCTACATCTGGATTTTATGACTACTTCTACATTGAATATATTATAATTTATTGTTTGGTTGAAGAACTTGATGAAAAATCTAGCCTCACACAACTATGTAATCAGAATACAGAGAAGTATTTTTAAAAACACTTTCAGATAATTGTGAATCCTTTCTTTTTGATACTAAAACTTCACAAATGGTAATTTTCTCAGAGTTTAATTACACTGTCAAATCTGAAATCCTGTAAATGACCTTTTTGTCCTTGCCACATTAAAGTCCGTTGATCTGTCTAGCATCATGAATGAGTATTTTACTCATTAGTGATTTTATAATATCATGCATTGGTCATTTGTAAAATACTGAGTTACACAATCTTCCAAATGTTAAAATATCTCATTATACAATATTCAAAATGACATTATTAATATCACCACCAATCTCATCAGAAATATCTTTAAGTATGAAGACTTTATCAAGCTCATAGTGATGGTATCAATTTTTCTTAATTTAAATTTTTGCTTGAAAACTCAAATTGTAGCACTGGCAAAAAAAATACCATTAGCTTTTTCAAGTGACAGACTTGCTTTGTTCACATAAGAAGAAGTCTGCCAAATGCCTGTCTAAATAGCCAGTTTATCTCTGAATTCTACATTCAAGTCAAAATGATTTCCTGTGCGAAACATGATTATTTCAGCTCTCAACACAAATAATGGCACAAGTGTTTTTTCCCTAGATGAACATATTTCAAAATGCAGCATAAATAGTACATATGTAGGTTCCATTCTGTCGAACAGAAAAATAAAGAGGCATATAAAAGAAGATAGTTTTTTTAAAAAGAAATTGTATTGCTTCATTAAGGACATTAAGTGAAACTAGCATTCATGTATTCAGTTTTACTGCAAGTCTGTGGCTGGTGAAGAATGTAATAATTACAGTACACTTGGTTGCCACTACCTTGATTTGTGCTAAAACACCAGAAGATTTACCCACTATTGCTTTTGCACCATCAGTGCAAATGTGAACACGGAAAAAGGCAAATCACATCATAGTATTATTAGGAAAATAGTTTTGACATTGCAAATACTCAAAGAGTTTCAGGGACTTCAAGGGATCTGTTGGTTACATTTTGCTAACCAAGAAAACCCTGGGATTGTAGAATAATTTCTTTTTAAAACATAAGGGCATCTGGGAAGACCTTATTAATTTCAAACATAATTCTGCATTTTCAGGATGAAATGTCAAAGAATGTTGATATGTAAATGCACATTTAAATCCAAAGAGATGGTGGCTAATGACGTACATTATCAGGCCTTTCCTCTAGAGGTTTTGGTTCAGTAGGTCTGGCAGTGGAAGTAGGGGTGTTTATGACCTCCAGTGAGCCACAGTGACTCATATAATAATGTTTATATACATATATATATGTGTGTGTGTGTGTATGTGTGTGTGTACACACACACACATCTCCACACAATTATTTCTATTTATATATTAAACCCTATTATCAATACAAAGAGCACACATGCACACACACATATTTTTGTGGGGGCAGGGTAAAAGGTGTTTTCCTGCAATGGTACACTGATCACCTTGCTTCTCTCCCTGGTGACTGTTGAGGTTGTCTACAGTGGATTGGGTGCATCCTGAGGGCCTTCAACAGAATGAGGTCCACACATAACCTTCTAGTATTTGGAAAGTTGAAGGACAGAATGAAAATCCCACAGTAAAAGCACGCTGAGCTATGAAAATGAGGCAGATTTTATGGTAAATAGTAGGTCATTGTGTTTCCCAAACTTGATCTAATTGGCTGTTACAAATTATCTGGCACATATATTGATTCCAGATGTGATTAGTGTTCACTTGGTTCTAGGGTTTTACATATATGCCAATTTGGCAATCCTAACATGTTGATGTTGATAATGTTTCATGGCCAAAACTAGAATGTATTTTCATAATACACACACACACACTCACACTCTCTCTCTATAACTGGATCCTAGGAAACTTTAATTTTAGTAAATGCCTCAGGTGATTTTTATGATCAGGCATACAGGGCAGCTCTGCTCTATAGCTGGTTACTGTATTCACATTTCTTTTCTTATGATGTAATAAGTAATGGTGGGGGAGCAGATTTTGTAATCAACTGTAGAAATATGGCTATAAAAACTATTTCATGGCTTATATTTGTCTTCATTGCAAGCTTGTCTTACCTCAAGGGCAGAAAAAAATGATGCTGTTTCTATGAAAAGATTTTTCTGTTCAGTAAAATCTCTAGTGTAAAAAGAGTGGCCTATTTTCAATTTGCAAGTCTGATCATTAGCCTTTGATTCATATAACATAAATAGACTTCTTTGATATCTAAAGAGCTTGACTATATTAAAGTAAGAAAGTAATAGATACTTGCATCTCAACTTTATAACTGAGCAACAGAGAAAACAAAATTAGTAGTTGTTGAGCATCTGATGCCTTGTACATTTTCAAATAAATCATTTGAAATTTGCAACTACACCATGAGATCGGTTTTGCCTTGATTTTACAGATAGGGAACCTGATAGTCACATGGTTGATAATAACCACAGTTAAGTCTACTATTCCAAGTTCATCTGACTCCAAGGCTGATACAAATTCCACTTCACTACAAAGCTTTCTTCAGCTTGCTAAAGTAAAGCTCAGGACTCTGATAAACTCCCAACCCTGCCTCTGGTATATGACCCAACACTAACCACGCTGCTCAGAGAGGGTATCTAAAAGAAATTCTTGTGTGAAAACAATGAAATTTTGGTGGGCTAACAGAAACATAATCGTAAATAAACTAACAAAAGCATTCAACACAGAATTCTACTTCTGGGAAGGTAAAGTAGGTACACTTTTCTCTATTAGTCCCTCTAAATACAACCACAGTCTCTGGATATTGTATATAAAAGAAGCAGAAAGAATATAAATAGTGGCGAGAAGAAGGCAGATCAACTAGGAATATTGGGATCTCATGGTATGATGGTGAGTCCCCTGGGTTTTATTTACCTCATATATTCAAGATTTGGAGTTGAAGAAGCTTGTAATCTAGAAACACCTAAAGGTATATACAAACAAAAGTAAAACAAAACAAAACAAAAACAGAAAAAAACACCAACAAAAGCCTTCTCTCTCTAGTCACAGGACAAAGAAAGGTGCAGACAAGTTTTAAATAGTAACCACTCTACTTCATCAAATTCAAAAACAGAAAAACTGAGGCACAATCCCCACCCAAGTCAGCAAAAGTTGATTGGGGAGACTAGACTTCCACCCTTGCTAGGCTATAAAAGGTGCCTCCTCAATACCCTTCCACGGTGGTGTAAGAGAAGGCTCAGTTTGCATTCTAACCAGGGAGGAATTAACCACTCTTCTACTTTATATGGAGGCAACTTGGAGGACCTACAATTCTATCCCTATTAGGCAATAAAAAGATGAATCTTTTCTTCCCTTCTGGATTGTTGTCAGAGGGGGCCTATTGGAGAGTTAGGTCTTCTAGCACTGTCTAGTGGTAATTAGGCCACCCAATGGCATTAGGGGAAACTAGTTGAGGAGCAGTAAGTAATGAGGTATTCTTACCTCTCCTAGCAAGGAAGACACCAGAAGAGGCCTAGTGGGGAGCCAGGTCAGTGGGGAACTTGGACTTCTATTGCTACTTGAAAGTAATAATGCAGCGTTTCCCTTCTGTTGGAGCTGAGTCAGAGAAAGCCAGGAGATTATACATTTTTTTTGTTTTTTTGAGATGGAGTCTTTGTTGTGTTGCCCAGGCTGGAGTGCAGTGGCGTGATCTCGGCCCACTGCAACCTCCACACCCAGAGTAGCTGGGATTCCCCTGCCTCAGTTTCCCGAGTCGCTGGGATTATAGGTGCCCACCCACAAGCCCAGCTAATTTTTTGTATTTAGTAGAGACAGAGTTTTAATATGTTGGCCTGGCTAACCTCCAAATCCTGACTTCAAGTGTTCAGCCCACCTTGGCCTCCCAAAGTGCTGGGATTACAGGTGTGAGCCACTGTGCCCAGTTGAGATTATAAACTTTTATAAAACAGAAGATTTAATAAGTCTCATAAAATACTCAAAATGTCCAGGTTGCAAAATAATAATAATAATAATAATCCCTTTTCATACCAAGAAAAGTTACATCCTTGAATTTAAAAAAAAAAAAAAAAAAAAAGTAGATGGCAACACTGAAGTAACAGATATGTTAAAATTATCTCAAATAATAGGTTGGAGCAAAAGTAATTGTGGTTTTCGTCATTGAACAGAATGGCGAAAACCACAATTACTTTTGTATCAAGTTAACAGATTTTAAAACAGTCACTTATTTTTATTATTTATTTATTTATTTATTTATTTATTTATTTATTGAGATGGAATCTGGCTCTGTTGCCCAGGCTGGGGTGCAGTGGTGCGCAATCTCTGCTCACTGCAAGCTCCGCCTCCTGGGTTCACGCCATTCTCCTGCCTCAGCCTCCCGAGTAGCTGGGACTACACGTGCCTGCCACCACGCCGGGCTAATGTTTTGTATTTTTAGTAGAGACGGGGTTTCACCTTGTTAGCCAGGATGGTCTCAATCTCCTGACCTCATAATCCGCCCACCTCGACCTCCCAAAGTGCTGGGATAACAGGCGTGAGCCACCGCACCCAGCAAAACAGTCATTTTTGAATTCCTCAATGAACAATTATAAACATACTTGAAACAAATTTAAAAAAATAGAATGACTTATCAAGAAAATGGAAGATATCACAAAGAACAAAATAAAATTAGAACTAAAAAATACAGTTACCAAAATAAAAGTCTCAATACTAGGTTCAACAGCAGAATGAAGAGGAAAGAAGAAAGAATCAGTGAACTGGAAGACAGAAAAATAGAAATTACCAAATCTGAAAAACAGAAAACAGATTTGAAAAAAAATTAAAAAGGCTCAAAGACTTGAATAACTACATGAAAATGATTGAACATTTGTGTTATTAGTATCCTAGAAAGAGAGGAGAAAAAGCAGTTCTGAGAAAGTACTCAATGAAATGACTGAAACCTTCCCAAATTTAGTAAAAGAAATAGCAAATTCAAGAATCTGAGTTAAACCCAATTTAATAAATCCCATAGCAATCCACATTAAAATATATCACTACAAACTTCCAAAAACTAAAGAAATATTGAAAGTAGTGATTTTGTGGAAAAAATGACTGACAGATTTTCCTTTGACACCATGGAGGCCAGAAGGTGGCACTACATTTTTCAAATGCTGAAAAAAATGAACTGTTAATGCAGTGTTCTATGCCCAGGGAAAATAATTCAGTAATGAAGGAGAAATCAAGATCTCCTCAGATGAAGAAAAATGAAATGGTTTGTCACCACCAACTAGACGTGCCCTGAAAAAAAAAAAGTTAATAGAAGTTTCTTTAAAAGAAGGGAAATGATAAAATAAAAAACTTTCTTATGCAAAAATATAGGGAATTCAATAGACTTCTTTCGAGTTTTCTAAATTGTGATTTGATGGTTGAAACAAAAATAAAATTTTATGTCATTCATCTCAATGAACATAAGAGAAATATTTAAGACAAATAAGGTTTTACACTTAATTTGAACTAGTTGAAGGATTCCAGCAGAGAGAAATTTTGTAAAAATAGCATAATACTTAGATAAATCACCAACAAAGTGATACAATATATTTTAAAAAACTATTAATAAAAATGGAATTTGTAAAAATGTTCAAGCAACTCAAATGAAGACATGAAAAATGAACCAAAAAATTCAGCAAAGTAACAAACAGGAAAAAAAAAAAAAGTTGGTTTAAGCCATAACATTATATGGTACTTATATTAAATGTGAATGGTCTAAAAATACCAAATAAGAGATTGGTAGATTAGATTTTATTCTTAAATAACCCAACTGTATTCAGCCTAGAGGAAATTCACTTTAGATATAACATTATTTGTGAAAGTTAAAGGATGGAAAAAAAAATTATAAAACAATCAAAACAAAGTGAAAGTGGATATATTAATATCTAATAAAATAGACTTCAGAGAAAAAACAATCATTGGAGTAAGAGAGGCACATTTTATCAAGATCAATGAGTCAATCCACTAAGAAGACATAGCAATCCTAAATGTGTAGGCACCAAACAGGTTTAAAATATGTGAAGCAAAAGCTGGTAGAGCTAAAAGGAAGAAATAGACAAATTCACAATTACAGTTGGAGAATTCAATGCTTCTTTTTAACCAATAGGACTAGGCAAAACATCTTCTGCAGTGATACAGAAGAACTTAACACCATCAGTCAAAAGAATCTATTCAACATTGATAAAACATTCCATTCAATAATGATAAAAATACTCATTTATTTAAAGTGCTGATAAAACATATGCTAAACATATGACTGCCCCTTGAGCCATAAAGCAAACATCAACAAATTTAAAAGGATTGGAATTATACAGATTGTATTCTACCATAATGGAATCAAACTAGAAATCAATAACATTATGGAAAGATCTTCAAACACTTAGAAACTAAACAAAGCACTTCTAAATAACCCAAGGAGTAAAGAGAAAGACTTAAGGAAAATAAAATACATTTAAATAAATAAAATTAAAAACCAAATTTACCAAAATTTGTCAGACATACTATAAAATTGTGCTTAGAAGGGAAAGTATAGTACTAAATGCACACATGTGGAAAGAGGCAAAGTTTCAAGTCAGTAATACAAACTCAAATTCTAGAACTTAGAAATAGAAGAGCAAAATAAAACTAAAGCACAAAGAATGAAGGAAATAATAAAGATAGGAGCAGAAAGCAGTGAAATTAACAGGAATCAATACAGGATATGAATACAGCAAACACCTGGTTTTTGGAAATATTAATAAAATTGACAAATTAGCATGATTGCAAAGGAAAAAAGAGAAAACACACAAATTACCAATATCAAGAATCAAACAGGGGATATCACTACAGATCTTGCAGACATCAAAAGGGTAATAAAAGAGTACTATGAGCACTCTATGTACATAACATTTGACAATTTAGATGAAATGAACTAATTCCTAAAAAAGCACAAACTATACCACTCACCCAATAAGAAATAGACAATTTAAATAGCCCTATAAATGTAAAGGAAATTGAATTGGTAATTTTAAATCTCCCAAAATAGAAATCCTTAGGCAAAGAATGTTTTCCTTGAGAATCAGTCAGGAATTTAATAAATTAACACAAATTCTATACAATCGGTTTCAGAATATAGAAGAAAAGGAAACACTTTTTGAGTCATTTTATAAATCTAGTATTACCTTGATATTAAAACCAGATAAAAGAATGCCAAGAAAATGAGACAGATCAATATCCCTCATGTAGATAGATGTAAAAATTCTTAACAAAATATTGACGAATATAATTCAGCTGTATATAAAAAGAATTTTATGCATTGAAACAAGTGAAATTTCTTCCAAAAATAAATACAAAACTGCTTCAAAATGTAAATATTCTGTGTCTTGACCCTTTCAATGCCAATATCCTAGCTATGATATTCTACTATATTACATAATATTTTTTCAAGGTTACCATTGAGGGAAATTGAATAAAGAGCACATCAGATTTCTATTATTCCTTACAGCTGCATATAATTCTATAATTAGCTCAAAATAAAAAGTTTTAAAAAGACAAAGTTAAGGCAAATATTTGAAATTTACATTTAAATAGATAGATGAGATAAAAGGCAGTATTAAGAACCCTATTTCAGTCAAGCAATGAGCAATTCTTACTTTTATGTATTGAACTTTCTTGATGCATAAACATGAAGAGAACCAATGTGTAACACCATCCAAGATAATATCAACAGTTATCAATATATGTGAGAAAAGACTTAGGGAGGACTTCCAATACAGATTTTATTCTAAATTTTACATTATACAAAAATGTATAATGTAAGATATTATCACTCTGTTTCCTGCCAATTTGAGATGAATAATTATTGTGCTAGAGAATAAAATAATTACTCAATAATTTGTATGCAATTCATCTGAATCTATGGATCATTTACAGAGATTTCCTTAAAATATGCATTATAATATTAGTCATTACGATATACCCAAATCCCTAATTGTATAAGTACTTCTAAAACATATCTAATGATCTTTGTAATCATTCTTCTTAGATACACTTACATTGTTTTTATTTATCCACCAGCATTAGCAGTTGCTTTTTATTTTTGTTTAGTATATAAAAAAAGATTTTCCATATCAATCAATTTTTATGTCCACTATTTATGTTATTGTAAAGTAAGAACAAACGTAAGACATTTTGCTCGACTTTCAGTTTAGTTTAAATTCTTGCTTTGGGAGAGTTTCCAAGATGACAGAATAGGAACAGCTCTGGTCTATAGCTCCCAGGGAGATCAATGCAGAAGATGAGTGATTTCTGCATTTCCAATTGAGGTATGTGGTTCATCTCATTGGGAGTGGTTGGACAGTGGGTGCAGCCCATGCAAGACGAGCCAAGCAGGACAGGGTGTCACCTCACCCGGGAAGCACAAGGGGTCGGGGAATTTCCCTTTCCTAGCCAAGGGAAGCTGTGAGTAACCGTACCTGGAGGAACAGTACACTCTTGCCCAAATACTGCATTTTTCCCACAGTCTTCGCAACCAGCAGACCTTCTATGCCTAGCTCGGCAGGTCCCGTTCCCACGGAGCCTCGCTCACTGCTAGTGCAGCAGTCTAAGATTGACCTGGCATGCTGGAGCTTGGCAGGACGAGGGGTATCCACCATTGCTGAGGCTTGAGTAGGTGATTCTATGCTCACAGTGTAAACAAAGCAGCAGGGAAGCTCGAACTGGGTGGAGCCCACTGCAGCTCAGCAAGACCTACTGCCTCTCTAGGTTCCACCTTTGGGGGCAGGGCATATCTGAACAAAAGGCATCAGACACCTTATGCAGAATTACATGTCCCTGTTTGACAGTTCTGAAGAGAGCAGTGGCTCTTGGAGCAGTGTTTGAGCTTTGACATCAGACAGACAGCTTCCTCAAGTAGGTCCCTGACCCCATGTAGCCTGACTGGGAGACACCTCCCAGTAGGGGCTGACAGACACCTCATACAGGCAGGTGCCCCTCTGGGACAAAGTTTCCAGAGGAAGGATCAGGCAGCAATATTTGCTGTTCTGTAGCCTCCATTGGTGATACCCAGGCAAACAGGGTCTGGAGTGGACGTCAAGCAAACTCCACCAGACCTACAGCCGAGGGGCGTGTTAGAAGGAAAACTAACAGAAAGGAATAGCATCAACAACAAAAAAACAGGACATCCAAACCAAAACCCCATCTGTAGGTTACCAACATCAAAGACCAAAGGTAGATAAAACCACAAAGACGGGGGGGAAACCAGATCAGAAAGACTGAAAATTCCAAAAACCAGAATGCCTCTTCTCCTCCAAAGGAACACAGCTCGTCACCAGCAAGGGAACAAAACTGGATGGAGAATGAGTTTGATGAATTGACTGAAGTAGGCTTCAGATGGTGGGTAATAACAAACATCTCCGAGCTAAAAGAGGATGTTTGAACCCATTGCAAGAAAGCTAAAAACTTTGAGAAAAGGTTAGATGAATGGATAACTAGAATAACCAGTGAAGAAAAGAGCTTAAATGACCTGATGGAGCTGAAAACCACAGTACAAGAACTTCGTGACACATACACAAGCTTCAATAGTGGATTCGATCAACCAGAAGAAAGGATATCAGTGATCGAAGAACAAATTAATGAGATAAAGCAAGAAGATGAGATGAGAGAAAAAAGAGTGAAAAGAAACAAACAAAGCCTCCAAGAAATATTGGACTATGTGAAAAGACCAAACCTATGTTTGATTGGTGTACCTGAAAGTGATCAGAGAATGGAACCCAGTTAGAAAACACTCTTCAGGATATTATCCAGAAGAACTTCCCGAACCTAGCAAGGCAGGCCAACATTCAAATTCAGGAAATACAGAGAACACCATAAAGATACTCCTTGAGAAAAGCAACCCCAAGACACATAATTGTCACATTCACCGAGGCTGAAATGAAGGAAAAAAATGTTAAGGGCAGCCAGAGAGAAAGGTTGGGTTACCCACAAAGGGAAGCCCATCAGACTAACAAGGGATCTCTTGGCAGAAACTCTGCAAGCCATAGGAGAGTGGGGGGTCAATATTCAACATTCTTAAAGAAAATAATTTTCAACCTGGAATTTCATATCCAGCCAAACTAAGCTTCATAAGTGAAGGAGAAATAAAATCTTTTACAGACAAGCAAATGCTGAGATTTTGTCACCATTAGGCCTGCCTTGCAAGAGCTCCCGAAGGAAGCAGTAAACATGGAAAAGAACAGTCAGTACCAGACACTGCAAAATCACACCAAATTGTAAAGACCATCTACGCTATGAAGAAACTGCATCAATTAATGGGCAAAATAACCACCTAGCATCATAATGGCAAGATCATATTCATACATAATAATATTAAACTTAAATGTAAATGGGCTAAATGCCACAACTAAAAAACACAGACTGGCAAGTTGCAAAGTCAAGACACATCAATGTGCTGTATTCAGGAGACCGATCTCACATGACAAGACACACATAACTTCAAAATAAAGTGATGGAAGAAGATCTACCAAACAAATGGAAAGAAAAAAAAAAAAAAGGCAGGGTTGCAATCCTGGTCTATGATAAAACAGACTTTAAACCAACAAAGAGCAAAAGAAAAAAAGAAGGCCAGTACATAATGGAAATGGGATCAATTCAACAAGAAGAGCTAACTGTCCTAAATATATATATGCACCCAATACAGGATCTCCCAGATTCATACAGCAAGTTCTTAGCGACCTACAAAGAGATGTAGACTCCCACACAATAATAGTGGCAGACTTTAACACCACACTGTCAATATTAGACAGATCAACAAGAAGGATATCCAGGACTTGAACTCAGCTCTGGACCAAGCAGACCTAGTAGACATCTACAGAACTCTCCACCCCAAATCAACAGAATATACATTCTTCTCGGCACCACATCACACTTACTGTAAAATTGACCAATAAACACTCCGCAACAAGTGTAAAAGAACAGAATCACAACCAACTGTCTCTCAGACCACAGTGCAATCAAATTGGAACTCAGGATTAAGAAACTCACTGAAAACTGCCAACTACATGGAAACTGAACAACTTGCTCGTGAATGAGTACTGGGTAAATAACAAAATGAAGTCAGAAATAAAGGTGTTCTTTGAAACCACTGAGAACAAAGACACAACGTACCAGAATCTCTGGGACACATTTAAAGCAGTGTGTAGAGGGAAATTTATAGCACTAAATGCCCACAAGAGAAAACAGGAAAGATCTAAAATTGACACCCTAACATCACTATTAAAAACTAGAGAAGCAAGAGCAAACAAATTCAAAAGCTAGCAGAAGACAAGGAATAACTTAAGATCAGAGTAGAACTGAAGGAGACAGAGACACAAAAAAACCCTTAAAAAAAAAATCAATGAATCCAGGAACTGGTTTTGTGAAAAGATCAACAAAATTGATAGACCACTAGCAAGACAAATCAAGGAGAAAAGAGAGAAGAATCAAATAAATGCAATAAAAAATGATAAAGGGGATATCGCCACCAATCCCACAGAAATGCAAACTATCATCAGAGAATACTATAAACACCTCTACACAAATAAACTAGAAAATCTAGAAGAAATGGATAAATTCCTGGACACATACACCCTCCCAAGACTAAACCAGGAAGAAGTCAAATCTTTGAATAGACCAATAACAGGTTCTGAAATTGAGGCAATACATAGCCTACCAACCAAAAAAAGTCCAGGACCAGATGGATTCACAGCCAAATTCTATCAGAGGTACAAAGAGGAATTGGTACCATTCCTTCTGAAAATATTCCAATCAATAGAAAAAGAGGGAATCCTTCTTAACTCATTTTATGAGGCCAGCATCATCCTGATGTCAAAGCCTGGCAGAGACACAACAAAAAAAAAAAAAGAGAATTTTAGGCCAATATCCCTGATGAACATCGATGGGAAAATCCTCAAATTACTGGCAAGCTGAATCCAGCAGCACATCAAAAAGCTTATCCACCACAATCAAGTTGGCTTCATCCCTGGGATGCAAGGCTGGTTCAATATATGCAAATCAATAAATGTAAATCCATCACATAAACAGAACCAATCACAAAAACCACTTAATTATCTCAACAGATGCAGAAAAGGCCTTCAACAAAATTTAACAGCCTTTCATACTAAAAACTCTAAATAAACTAGGTATTGATGGAATGTATCTCAAAATAATAAGAGCTATTTATGACAAACCCACAGCCAATATTATACTGAATGGGCAAAAACTGGAAGCATTCCCTTTGAAAACCATCACAAGACAAGGATGCCTTCTCTCACCACTCCTATTCAACATAGTTTTGGAAGTTCTGGCCAGGGCAATCAGACAAGAGAAAGAAATAAAGGGTATGGTATTGGAATAGGAAGGGAGGAAGTCCAATTGCCTGTTTGCAGATGACATGATTGTATATTTAGAAAACCCCATTGTCTCAGCGCAAAATCTCCTTAAGTTGATAAGCAACTTCAGCAAAACCTCAGGATACAAAATCAATATGCAAAAATCACAAGCATTCTTATACACCAATATTAGACAAACAGAGAACAAAATAATGAGTGAACTCCCATTCATAATTACTAAAAAGAGAATAAAATACCTAGGAATCCAACTTACAAGGGATGTTAAGGACCTCTTCAAGGAGGACTACAAACCACGGCTCAATAAAAGAGGACACAAACAAATGGAAGAACCTTTCATGCTCATGGATAGGAAGAATCAATATTGTGAAAATCGTCATACTGCCCAAGATAATTTATAGATTCAATGCTATCCCCCATCAAGCTACCACTGACTTTAACAGAATTGGAAAATCTACTTTAAAGATCATATGGAACCATAAAAGAGCCTGCATAGCCAAAACAATCCTAAGCAAGAAAGAACGAAGCTGGAGGCATCATGCTACCTGACTCCAAACTATGCTACAAGGCTACACTAACCAAAACAACATGATACTGGTACCAAAACAGATATATAGACTAATGGAACAGAACAGAGGCCTCAGAAATACCACCACACATCTACAACCATCTGAACTATGACAAATCTGACAAAAACAAGCAATGAGGAAAGGATTCCCTATTTAACAAACGGTGTTGGGAAAACTGGCTAGCCATATGTAGAAAGCTGAAACTGTATCCCTTCCTTACACCTTACACAAAAATTAGCTCAAGATGGATTAAAGACTTAAATGTAAGACCTAAAACCATAAAATCCCTAGAAGAAAACCTAGGCAATACCATTCAGGATATAGGCATGGGCAAAGACTTCATGACTAAAACACCAAAAGCAATGACAGCAAAAGTCAAAATACACAAATGGAATCCAGTTAAACTAAAGAGGTTCTGTGCAGCAAAAGAAATATCATCAGAGTGAACAGGCAACCTAGAGAATGGGAGAAAATTTTTGCCATGTATCCAACTGACAAAGGGCTAATATCCAGAATCTATAAAGAACTTAAACAAATTTCCAAGAAAAAAACAACCCCATCAACAAGTGGGCAAAGGATATGAACAGACACTTCTCAAAAGAAGACATTTAATGCAGTCAACAGACATATGAAAAAAATGTTCATCATCCCTGGTCATCAGAGAAATGCAAATCAAAACCACAACGAGATACCATCTCACACCAGTTAGAATGGCAGTCATTAAAAGTCCGAAAACAACAGACGCTAGAGAGAATGTAGAGAAATAGGAACCCTTTCACACTGTTGGTGGGAGTGTAAATTAGTTCAACCATTGTGGAAGACAGTATGGTGATTCCTCAAGGATCTAGAACTAGAAATGCCATTTGACCCAGCCATCGCATTACTGGGTATACCCAAAGGATTATAAATCACGCTACTATAAAGACACATGCACACATATGTTTATTGCGGAACTATTTACAATAGCATATACTTGGAACCAACCCAAATGCCCATCAATGATAGACTGGATAAAGAAAATGTGGCACATATACACCATGGAATACTATGCAGCCATAGAAAATGATGAGTTCATGTGCTTTGCCGGAACAAGGATGAAGCTGGAGACCATCATTCTAAGCAAAATATCACAAGGACAGAAAACCAATCACCACATATTCTCACTCATAAGTGGGAGCTGAACAATGAGAACACATGGACACAGGGAGGGGAACATCACACACCGGGCCCTGTTTGGGGGTGGGGGCCTGGGGGAGGGATAGCATTAGGAGAAATACCTAATGTAAATGATGAGTTGATGGGTGCAGCAAACCAACATGGCACATGTATACCTATGTAACAAACCTGCTCATTGTGCACATGTACCCAGGTATAATAAAAATAAAATAAAAATTATTGCTTTGGGAAAAAATAAATGGCTACATCCCATTGGCTTTAAAAATTTGAGTCTAAGCAATCCATTAAAATAATCTATTTTAACTTAAATTTTTTTTATAGATTTAGGGGTACAATTGTGATTGTGTTGCACAGATATATTGCCCAGTGGTGAAGTCTGGGCTTTGAGTGCACCTGTCAATCAAATAGTGTTCATACTGTTACTAAGAAATGTTTAGAAATGTCATAAGAATCCTACCATTTTTGGAGAGAGATCATTAATACTAAAGACACAAGACCCTCCATAAGTCATTTAACTTCATACAGCTCATGTTTTTTATTTATAAAGATAGTATTTCTGTTCTATCTCTGTTTATGTAAGTATCAACTAAGATAATGTTTGTTAAATATAGAAAACCTCTGTTACTATATTATAATAAAGAAAATAATTTTTAGGATGTATATAACATACTAGGATTTTGGTATCTTTCATCAATAATGTTAATTGAAACCATATTTATTTTTCTTTCTCATCATGTAGTAAATTCAGATTTTGTGCAGTGAATGACTTCACTTACCAATACAAGGTGTGAAAGCTTATGAATCTGGAATTGTGACTTTAGTGTATAAATAAACAGAAGAAAATGCACTAAGAAAAAGCATCAGATTTATAGGTGATATACTTAAAGGATGGCAGTTAAGCAGAGTAAGGAATATTACTGTATGTACACTAAAAGCAACTGTGGCTCAAATTGTTCCTTCTGAGTTTCTATCTGCCATTCATTTCATGGAATTTTGCTGAATTAGCCTATTTCACTTTCTATTAAGTGGGGCTCACTTTATGGTATTGAAAACCCAAGGCTGAGGTTGACTGATTGCCTGAGCTCTGGAGTTTGAGACCAGCCTGGGCAACATGGTGAAATCCCATCTCTACTAAAAATACAAAAAAAATTACCCAGGCATGGTGGTGCACTCCTGTAGTCTCAGCTATTCGGGAGGTCCAGACAGACTTCCATCTCCCCACCGCCACCCCCCCAAAAAAAAAAAGAAAAAGAAAAGAAAACCCAAATAATATGCCTTTAAAGAAACAGAAGTTGATTTTGCTGTTATGAAATGACATGAAGTTAGATCTTCAAGATCTAGTAGTGCAATTCCGTCATCCTTAACTCATAGCTTCCATCTCTTAATCTTCATCCTAATGTTTTCACCCTAATTGAAAAGGTGAAAGTGGGCAGAATAGTGAATTACTATTTTTCTTTAAAGGAATTATTTAGAAGTGTTTCTTATCATGATCAAACAGACATGGTAACATTTAGCTTAAACTGGAAGATGTTATCTCGAACCAGTGGCCGTGTGTCCAACAACATTTAGATTATTTATTAGGAAAAAAAGAAAAAAATAGTATTTGTGAAAAAAGTAGTAGTCTTTGCCACAATCTTTTACCCGTGTTTTGTAAAATATTTGAAATAAAAAGCAAACACTCTTACCATAATGTTCTGTCACAGTGTTGTTTTAAATTTCATGTAAAACATTAGTTCTATAGTAAAAATAAGTGTTTCTACTACAGTAGAAATATAGTAGAAATGAAGTGTTAAAGTCTCTCTAACTCTAGACCTTTTAAGTTATTAAAATTGTGAGCATTTATTACTATATCACTTAGGAAGTGGAACGTATTAGAGTAAGCAATGCTACGCAGTGTAACAAATGCATGCCAAAATCTTAATGGTCTAATCCAATAAAAATGAATTTCTTGCTCATACAAAGTCCAATTTGCATGTTTCTGGTTGGTGAGTGACTTTTCCTATGGCTATGTTAGTGAGTCTACTGTCCCCCAATTATCTGACGTATCTTCTCCATCTTCCTGGAGACAGAGTATGAGGATGTATGAAGAATTGTGAGAAATATATAGGCCAAGCCTTGAAGTGGCCCACCTACCTTCTGCCCACATGTCATTGACCACTACTTATTCACAGGGCCACATATAAATGTGACGTTGGTTGTGCATCCAGGAGTTAAGGGAAATTGGTTTTTTGAACACCGTGAACGGATATGTCTTGGGTCTTTCTGAGTCTCTTCATTGTTTTATTTTTCCCTCTAGGATCCAGTAATTCCTGAACTTTAGTTCTGGTCTGGGCTGGGATGCCTCATTTTCATTGAGGCCTCAATTCTTAACTGTGAAAGAACAGATAATTTTCTCTTTCTTACCATTGCTTACTTGCCCTACTCTTTCTGAAATAGTTTCCAATGTTATTCCATTTGCTACCACATGGAAAAAGGTCATGCTATTCTGTTTTCCATAATCATTATATATTCTTCTTTCCCCATGGTATTTCCCAAAAATTTATTCCATGTTTTACGGGTGAATAATTATTTCTATTAACTACTTTTTTAGAGTGAAGAATCACCTATCTCTTTTATCCTAACATCTACTGTTATCTCCTCCATGCTGAACAATGCAAAACTATTTTTCATGTAGGTCGTTCAGGGTTTTGTCTCTATTCACTTAATCATTCCATCAGGAGACTATTGAGAGAAAAATCTATAACATAAAAACGTAAGGGTCAAATTCAAAGCCATCATCAATCTTACTCAAAGACATAAACCTTAGAACATTATGGGAATCTTCAAAAGTTAACTTAATTGATTTTAAAATTATGCCGGCAACTAAAGCTACATGTTTTAGAAAGAGAAATATATGCCTCATATTTATTGATTAAAAATCATTTACAGAGTATCTACTATATACAGATACTTTGCAATATACTAAGAGTAAATAATGACAGATTCTGCCCTCTTGAAACTTAGTATAATTAAGAACTAGATTGTGAAAAACTAATTATAATCCAAAGAAAATAAATGATTAAAAGAGGCAAATATAAGTGTCATTAAATGAAGGAACCTAACCAAATATTTCTTGTCAGAGAAGTTTTTATTGTTGATCTGATATCACCAAGAATGAGCTGGAACAGTTTCAGTAAAGTACAAAGAAGAAAAGGAGGAAAATTGACAAATGCTTTCCTATATCTTTACAAAATAAGCTTACAAATTACCAGATAGCCTCTGTAATTAATAACAACTGTTAACATCACTACAATCCTACTTTTCTAAACACCTTTCACATCCATTATCTTAATTATTCCTCTTAAAAGTCTTATGCCATATTTATTATTAAGCACAATTTATAAATGAGGAAACTGAGATTCTGAGAATTTATCTAACTTGACAATGTTACAGAGCTAACAGGTAGAAAACTTGGATCATTAGCAAGGGAGATCATATCCTCAAGTGTTCCAAATAGAAAAGCCAAGTTTTAGATGCAGTTAGAGAGAAGTGGTTAAGAGTTGGACTACCTGGGTTTAAATTCCAGCACTATCACTTACTAGTTAAATGACTTTTGTAAGAATAACCTGCCGTTGCTTGAGGCTCCTCACTTACAAAGTGATGATAATCACAATACCTACCTCATATGTTGTGAATATTACATAAGTCAGTATTTGTAAATTTCTTAGAACCATCCTTTTACTGCAATAGTAAAAGTTCCTTAAAATTACTGTCTTGCATGCTGATGCACACACTGTAATTTTCAAGCCCTATATAGAAACCAAATTCTAAATAATAGACTAGTATTTGAGACTCAAACTGGACAAAAATTGTTTCAGGAAAATATTAATCCCAAATTAAGCTTACATCCAAAGTGTAAAGAGCAGCAAAGAGCAGCAGAATGATATAATGATTTTTTTTTTTTTTTTTTTTTTTTTTTTTGAGACAATCTCACTCTATTGCCCAGGCTGGAGTGTGGTGCTGTGATCTCGGCTCACTGCAACCTCCGTCTCCCAGGTTCAAACGATTCTCTTGCCTCAGCCTCCTGAGTAGCTGGGACTACAGGCATGTACTACCACCCCTGGCTAATTTTTATATTTTTAGTAGAGAAACCACGTTGGCCAGGCTGGTTTTGAACTCCTAACGTCAAGTGATCCACCCATCTCGGCCTCCCAAAGTGCTGGGAGTACAGGCGTGAACCACCATGCCCAGCCTGACAGAATGCTTTTAAAAGCAACCTTTAGGATGAAATTATATCCTTCTACAAATTCTTACAATCTAGTAAAAAAATTAAATTTGATAAGAACAAAAATTAGGCAAAAGTATGTGGGCATTTGGTCTTATACAATATCTTGGTGACACTGCCAAAAATTCTTGCCTTCTTTGATACTTAATAGGAGTCTGGTTGATCCAGTCGACCATGTGCCCTGGAGTCCTGTGATAGGAAGCTGATGAAATTTTCATCCAGAGAGTAAGAACCACCATGATAGGGCCTTTTCTAACCCAAGAGAGTACATTACGAAAAAGCTGGGTTTCAGCTTTTTATCCCAATGGATATGACAAGAATTAAGGGAAATAAAGAGACTATCATAACTGGAACAGAACATCTATTGTCTATTTTAAATTTTATTGCAACTAATGGCTTTATATTAACTGAAAGAATGTAACAGAATAATTAAGAGCAAAGCTTGGAAGTTTGGCAGATAATTGGCCGAAATTCTGACCCTGCTACTTATCTGCTTGTATTAGGTCATTCTCACATTGCTTTAAAGAAATACTTCAGACTGAGTAATTTTTTTTTTAAAAGGGTCATATTTACTCACAGTTCTGTAGGCTGTACAGGAAGCATAGTGCTAACATCTGCTTGGCTTCTACGGAGGCTGAAACTTCTAATTACGGTAGCAGGCAAAGAGAGCACGCCTCTTATATGGCCCGAGCAGGAGCCAGCGTGAAGCGTAGCAGGTGTCACACACTTTTAAATCATCAGATCTTGCGAGAACTCACTCACTATTGTGAGAACAGCATCAAAGGGATGGTACTACACTATTCATGAGAAATTTGCCCCATGATCAAATCACCTCCCACCAGGCCCCACCTCCAAAAGTGGTGATTACATTTCAACATGACATTTGGGCGAGGACACATATCCAAACTATATCATTACTGAATAATCTTAGATAAACCACATATCCTCTTTGGGCCTTAGTTTCAACATCTGAAAGTTGGTTGAATAGTATCTTCTTTACAGAGTTACTATGAAGATAGCTGGGCGTGGCAGGTGCCTGTAATCCCAGCTACTCAGAAGACTGAGGCAGGAAAATCGCTTGAACCTGGGAGGCAGAGGTTGCAGTGAGCAGAGATCGTGCCACTGCACTCCAGCGCCTGGGCAACGAGAGCGAAACTCCATCTCAAAAAAACAAAACACAAAAACAAAACAAAACAAAACAAAAAAAGAGTTACTATGAAGATGAAGTTCCATAAAAACTTAAGGAAACACATTCTAGCACCTACCACATAGGAATAGAAGGTGTAGTAATAGCAGTAATCTTTGTTGTAGAGAGGTAATTAAGTAGTAGAGAAAACACAAACCCCGAGATTAACAAGTAGAGAAACCCACTTAAAATAATAAACACCTTAATAACACAAACTTTATTGAATTTATAGAGATGACTTATGATTCATTGTGATTAATCATTGTCTTTGTGCAAACAACGGAAAGAATGAAAGCAGCTGTTTTTGAACCTTATTGTGCATTAGAATCACTTGGAGAACTGGTTAACACATGTGATGGGTCCCCACTTGACTTTCTGTTCAGTGATTCAATGTTAGGGCTAGAGGATTTGTATTTGTAACAAGTTTACATGGGATGCTGCTGATTCTGGGACCACATTTTTGAAAACCACAAAATACGTGGAGTGTTTGTGCCCTGGGCTATGCTATAATAATTACATAGTATGAAACACTCATGCACCACTGCATTTGCTTTGTTACTCTATTCCTCATAATCAAAGAAATCTCCTGAGTCAAAAGTATTTTCTAATAAACAAAAATGTTAATTAATTACATTTATGGCTGTAGAGCTAGCACTTTGAGCAAACTGGAAGTTGGTTGAACATTAATGCTTCTCGTGTATCTAGGGACGTGCTTAGATCCAAAAATGTTTTTTGATCTGCAATTGTGTATTTCTTCTGTAAGTAGTTTAAATTACAAGCCTTTTCAAAGTATTCAGCCATCAAATACAGCCTCCTAAAACCATTGTGCGTAACCTTTTGTAGCTGTGTACTTAATTCCTCAATCAAGTTGCACATTAGGAGAGTAAATTGGAGGAATATAAGTCAGTGGGTCTAAAGTCACTTTTAAAAAAATCTTCAGATGCACTAATATACATTTTCTATCTTCTTTTTATTTCCTTTTCTCCAGTTCTATCTCTGAAACACTATGAAATGTTAAAATAGGTTAAAATGCACTTAAATGAAATTCACTAAATTAAATGTGCTCTGTTCTTCTGAAGATTTAACTACACACGTTTTCACATTTCAAACTCTTAACAGGTGTGATTAAAGTGCAACATCTGTAACTCATCTTCCTAAACAGAAAAATATGGAATTATATGAGGTGATATATGTGCCAATGCCTAGCCAGTGACTGTTACAAAGTCGTTGCTCAATTTCTTACTTTTCAAAGGAACATGGAAGAGTTACCAGTAAGAAAATATGTGAAGGCATAAGTTTATAGTGTAAGATTTTAAAGGTAGAAACATTTTTGGTGTCAGAATATAGAAGGTGAAAATTTCACACCAAGGAAATCATATATCCAGAGGTAAAGTTTTTGAAGCATGAGCTCAGGTTTAGAGAATGGAGATCAATTTAGCTTAATTTAGTGCAGTGCAACCCTGGTCACATGTTAGAACGACCCAGAATGGTTTTCAAACTCCAAGTGCCTGAGTCCCATTCTAAACCAGTTATATCTGAATCTCCAGGTGTGAGAGATAAGCATCAATATTAAAAAGAAACAAACATAAACTTTTCAGAGTGGTATTAGGGAAGAAAAGAGCAAAAAGAGATCAACTAGTTGAAATTTTCTATTGTTGGGGGCCAGGCACAGTGGCTCACACCTGTAATCCCAGCACTTTGGGAGGCCAGGGAGGGTGGATCACGAGGTCAGTAGTTTGAGGCTAGTGTGGCCAACATGGGGAATCCCCATCTCTACTAAAAATACAAAAATTAGCCGGGCATGCGGCTTGCGCCTGTAATCCCAGCTACTCTGGAGTCTGAGGCAGGAGAATCTCTTGAATCTGGGAGGTGGAGGTTTCAGTAAGCTGAGATCGCACCACTGCACTCCAGCCTAGGCAACAGAACGAGACTCCATCTCAAAAAAAAAAAAAAAAAAAGAAATTCTATTGTTGCCATTGATCTGAAACTGGGTTTATTAATTTCGTATAGGAATGTAACTTGCAAATGTTAAGGCATAACATAATTTGGGGGAACTCTTACTGCCCTTCACAAAGAACATTGAGCTATTTTGGCATCTGTGACTAACAATGTCCCTACTGGCTCATTAAAATTTCTTTCCATGGAGAATTCCTGGACAAGGTTGAGATAATAACACATTTTGCACCTTGCTGTAATTTGGTAGCTAAAACCGACAAGTCCACAAATTCATTGCAGGGGTATAGTGCAAAGAAATTTCCAAGGGTAAGTCAGTACAGACACTACCCAGCAGTATATGCAAACAGGAGCACAGGTATTGGAATCAATGGTTCAGATCATTGATTCCCCAATTACTAGCTTTAATTATTTGTTACTTAACTTCTATAAACCGTAGTTTTCACATTTGTAAAATTGAGGTAGTGATAATATTCATATCACAAGTAGCCCTGAGATTCAAATGAGATTATTTACATGAAAGATATTTGAAAAGCTGGATATATATGGGCACTATTTTGGGGTACCTAGAATTTCCTCTTTGACTTATTCTTCCAAAATTGAGTCAAATCTCAGACAGAGAAGCCACTGAAGTTGGAGTAATTATTTCTATTTTTTTTTCAAGTTGACTTTACCAACCAAGAAAATGAACTCTTTAAAAAGATAAAATAGAAAAGAGTTTTTCATATTTTTAGATTATTTGTCATTCATAACATTTTCTCTGTTTTGTCACTTGACAGGTGCCAGAGTAGAGCTCTCTAAAATTACCTTGTAGGTTTTATGGAAATTCTCTCTCCTCTTCCCAATCTCTGTGGGATACATAAGTGAAAGATTGAGAAGTATTTTATATTTGTTTATCTTTTAAATATGAAGATGTTCAAGTCTCTGATTTCAATTATCAAAAATCAAAATAAACAATTTGATCTCTAATTCTGAGGTGTTTCTAGTCTATTTGAAGAGACAATATATACATAGTTTGTTTAAAATTGTTAATATAATAAAACTGTTTACAACTGTTTATATTAATCTGGTATGTATTAAAAGAATCTTGGTTCAACCTGGGGCTTTATGTTATTTCTAAGCACATATCACAATATATTCTGACAAACTCTGTGTACTTTTTCTTTAGCTGTTTTTTTTTTTTTTTTTTTTTTTCTTAATAATATTAGAGGCTTTTCTCGATGTGACATCTGTCAGGTCAGTATAGTAGTGAATAATGAAATACTAGCCTGGCTGAAAACGCTCTTAAAATGTCAGTCCGTTCTAGTTCCTAAGACACCTAAGAGCACCTGACACAGGATGTGGACAGTCAGCAGCCAGGTTTCTACAGAACAATTAAGTTCAGGAAGGAGGGAGATGCGTGATGCTAGAGTGGTACCTAATGGTGTGGAGTTGCAGCAAAAGATACAGTTTTGCATTGGGAGTGCACCATATTCTTGGTTAGCAGCACCCATTTATCACATGCAACATGATTAGAGAAATAATAGTTACTACTCAGGGAGTATTCACTTTGCACCAGATCTATACTAGTTGCTTTTATACCTGTTATCAAAATTAATCCTTGCTACCAACTGATAAGTGGACATTATTTACTTCCTCTCTTACCACTGAAGCCCCCAAAATATAAATAACTTGACAAGGATTATACTTCCAGTATGTAACATAGAATGTAAGCCAAGTTCTACTCAGTTCTAAAAATCTTTTTTACAGCAGTATCTTCAAAGTGGCATAGATACACTACTGCAGGTTCACAAAGACTTTCTAAGGGGTAGCTCATCCTTCCAAGTATACTTTTCCAAATGAATCTTATTGAGAAGACTCCTGAAGATTCTCCTTCACCCACTCTCCTTTCAAAATCTCCCTTCTCCGATGTTTCAGAAGAGCCTATCTTCCACCTATTCTGAATTCATTTGCAATACAATCTGCTCCCAGAATGGGAAAAACTTCCACAGTGTTTGACAAGTGGGAAATCCAAAATATTTGTGCTAGTATTGCCAACATGTATAACTTCAATTACTAGGCAACAAACTTCTTAAGAGTTGAGTAGTTTATAAATAAATTCATCATTTGTGAAATTGCTTTTATCAAATATGTTTTGCTTGAGTTGTCAGTTGATGGATCAAATTGTAAAAACTATTTTTTTGCTGGATTGTATCTTTATTAGCTTATTTAGCTCAAATGAGTTCTAAAAAGTAAGTAAAATTTGTATAAAAAATTTCTTTACCCTTATCTACTTATTTATAAGAACAAAGTTTCCTGGCAGTTATTTATTTTTTAAAATTTAGAATATACTTGATATACCTATTTTTGTTACAGAGAATTTTGGCAGGCTGCTTATTATTTTCTCTTTTTAAAATTTATAAATAAAAGTTGCATATATTTATGGTGCATCACATGATGCTTTGATGTATGTATACATTGGGAAATGGCTAAATCAAGCTACTTAAAATATCTGTTGCCTCACATACTTATTTGGGTAGTAAGAACATTTAAAATCTACTCTCTTAGCAATTTTTAAGTATACCATGCATTGTTATTAACTATAATCACTATGTTGTGTGATAGATCTCCTGAACTTATTCCTCCTATCTAACAAAAATTTTGTATCCTTAGACTAACATCTCATTAATCATCACTAATATGTTTTAAATAATTTAAGCAAAACATATATAACATTTAAATATAATTGTGTAGACAAATAGTATGCAAATACAAGTTCAAGTATAAAAAGGTAACTCCAGAAAGTTACAGACTATCAAAGAAGAGTTTAAGTTGTTTTTGATGTGGATGATGGTATCAAACAATCATGGTGGATACATTTTTGGAAAGTAATAATATATGTTCATTTTAAATTGACACTGTTTGCAATATCCTTGTATTATATCCTCTGAAACTATTTATGATTATGATTAAAACAATTTGATAGTACAGTAGGAAAATTATAGTTAACAACAATTTATTGTATATTTTTAAATAGTTAGAAGAGAAGCTTTGTAAGATTCCCGACACAAAGAAAAGATAAATGATTGAGGTGATCGATATTCCGATTACTCTGGTATGATCATTATACTTTGTACATTATAGGCATCAAAATATCACATGTACCCCAAAGATATGTACAATTGTTAAATACCAATGAAAAATAAAAAAATTAAAAAATTATTTAAAATTATTTTAAATTAAAAAAATCAGTTTGGGACCTACTTTAAAAAGTGTGAGAGTGTAAGTGGTTTTAAATTTTTCATTTGGTGCTACTCAAAGATAAAATCTTGAAAACAACTTCTATGCAGAACATTGTCCTCAGTGACATGATTTATTGCTACATAGCAAAGGAAGTAAACCATTGTATTTAGGAGCATAAGTTCTATACTAAAACAGGTATCTGCTCTAACCTTAACCTCCAACTTGTTATTTTACCTTAGACAAGTTCTTTGCCCCCTCTAAGCCCTTTTTCCCGTTTCTATAACAATGGAGGTACTTAATTGGTCAGATCTTTCTAAATGTCACATAAAATTATGTCAAGATCTAGAAAAATCTCTACACAGATTGTCATGTATATATATATTCACAGAAGTTGTCATAGACAAAACTGTATAAAGGAGAGGGGCATGCATGTTCTTAGGCTACTCTTTCAGAGGGATCACGGATTGATATGGTCTCCCAGAATGAATAAAATAAGTTCAAAAGGAGGTAAAAGGAGGGAAAAACACAACTACCTGAAGGGGCAGAAACACTATGAGCCATATTAGTGGGAGAGCACAAGGCATGTGATGCAAAAATTAAGAACTGCACATTTAATAAGGAAGAGATTGCCAATAAAATAGTTCTACTTGTATGAAATAAAGCTAGAACCTCCCTGCCTAAATCCTAATTTTTTTCACTGTTTCTGATATAACTCTGGTTTACATTACAATCTTATTCACAATTTCTGCTTGCTTGATATTTCTAAATTCTGAATGACCTTTGTCATGTTCCCCCAACTTGGTTCCTGTTTACAATTCAATTTTGTTATTCAAACTTCTTTTTCTGGTCCTAACTCTCAGTTTTGCCTGAGTGGGCACAAAAAGTCACCTTCCTCTTCCTCTTGTTAATGGGCATATGAGAGAGAACATAAAATTCCAAGAGCTCATATCTTAGCGTCTAATTGATACGGATTAAAATCCCAACTCTACCTGGGTAGTTTGGTAAACTCAGAACTTCTCTGAACCTCAGTTTTCTTTGAATAGGGATAATAATTTCTCACCAACACAGTTACTGTAAAGATTGAAGAACATATGTCACAATAAACATTTAGCATACTCAACATTTAGAAAATAATAGCTCTTCTTAAACATTTTCCCATTATTACTGATGCTGATGTAATAAACAGAAATATTTATTGGAATTCTGATTATTTTTGAAATGAATGTTTTGTAAAATCAAACACATTATGAACTGATATGAAAGATGTTCCTGTGAAAGAGGAATTGAAATGTGAAAAGTCACAAATTTTACGCTTTCTCTGGAACCAGAAACCAAACGTAAAGTATTCTCCAGAACTGGAAAGCAAGGGGATACATAACAGTCTGAAAAGATCTGCTGTGAGTGTTGTTACAGACTGAAGTGAAAGTGACTGCTGGTTATTATAAAATGTTCCTATGACTTGTGCATATTGAAACAGAAATTATAGGCAGAAGGAACAGGAGGGAACACAAACTGGCTCAGCCTCTTTTATCTGGTTAAGCAGTCTATTTTACCCAAATTGAGGCCATTTAATTCCACAAATATTTATTGAATACACATTGGGTATCCAGAATGTAAAGAGTCTCAATGAGGAATGAATTTTATTTTTGATTTTATATTGTGAATTGGGCTTTAAGTTATAGTTATAAATCAAATGGGATAATCACTTGGGTTTTTAGTCATTAAAGTAAATTTTTTTTTCATTTTTTTTACTGAACAGGATTTGCTAGTCCACTTACTGGGATAGCAGATGCCTCTCAAAGCAGCATGCACAATGCCTTGCACATCTATATGAATGGAACAATGTCCCAGGTACAGGGATCTGCCAACGATCCCATCTTCCTTCTTCACCATGCATTTGTTGACAGGTTGGTTAATATTTCTTTATAAAGTATGTGCTCATTGGATTTAAATAGAGGGTGCCTATCAAGTGTGATTTAAGTTATTAAATAAAAGCTAAGAAGTTATGGTAGTCTATTGTCTATGTTCAGGTTGTCCCCAAAACAGACCTTAGGCTAAGAATTTGCATGCAAATGTATAATAAAGAAAGTGTTTATAAGGATACATTAGTAAGAAGGTGGATTAGGCAAGATAGAAAAGAAAGAAAAGCAAAATAAGGGTACAATGTCAATTGAAATCCCAGACTCCACTAGATCTTGGTAGAATGTAAAGTATACCCTAGTTTGTCCTACCGAAAGAAAAAGAGATGAGTCTTTGGACTTCCACACTAAATAGCCATTGGCTACAGGTTGCCCTGAGGTAGGGGACGTAAAACTCTTAGGAGCTTGATTCCAGATATGGCCCCAGTACCCAAGGGCAGCCTTCTAAAGGCTTCAGGAGAAAGTGGTTAAGAGCAAAAAATGAGAAAGCAGGGGGATGGACACACAGAACTGATATAGGAATTTAAGGCCATGTGGGCCTGGCACTAACCTACTACATCCGTCATCAATATATCTTTCCTTCTGGAAATTGTATTATTTCTTCTCTTTTTGAACCTAACACACTCACATATAAGGAAGTACAAACTGATCTCTTCCACCAGCCTGAACAGTACATTGTTAATTCTCCAGACAGAGTGCACTATGGCCCAACTGTCCTATTTAATGTGATTTAATTCTCTTGGAGCTTTTATTCCCCTTATTAACCCTCTTCCATTACATGTGTAATGTCTTAGACATATTAAGTTTTAGACTTAATTGTAGGTGATGATAGCAGAAAAGAAACTGTTCAGAGGAAGGTCAGCTGCCTACTCTTGAAATTTTTCAAGAAGAAAGGAGAAAATAAAGCATCAAATCATGACTGACAAATGCTGTGGAGTGTTCTTTGTTCCCTCTATGGTAATTTTCTCACCAGAGTTAATGCATAAAGGGCACAGATCAATACCTGCCATGAAGATAATACTATCATCCTCTTGGGTAAAAATAAGAGGACTTTTTTTCATGTTTTAAAGATAAGGAAACTGAAACTGAGAATTAAGGATTTTACTTAATTTATCAACATCTTCTCTTCACTCATGTCCACAGGAACATGGACATAATATCAAATAAGAAAATGACCATTATCCAGGAAAATCATTAGGCAGATTTTTATTGGCTTCATGGCAATTCTCATATAATGAGAATTAAGTAACAGTCTATGTTAAGTTTTATTCAGAAATCAGTGTATAAGAACATGTATGAACACCAAAATGTTGGTGCCAATACCAACATCACAACCACCTATACTCATATATAAGAGAGAAAAGCATAGTGCTGGAATAAAATGTTACCAGAAAAGATAAATTGAACGCTTCTTAAAGAGTCATTTTTATATCACTTTTTGGTGTAAATTTTTGCCATTTTTAATCTCTAGAACTACTCAGTGAACTCTAAAGATAAAGTATGACTACTCTTGCCACCTCCATTCAATATAGTATTAAAAGTTCTACCCAATTAGCAATTAGGCAAAAAAAAAAAAAAAGAAAATCTATCAAAATATGAAAGGAAGAAGATGTTGTTTCTGTTTACTGATGATCTGACCTTATACACAGAAAAGCCTAAGAATTAACAGGAAAACTGTTAAAACTGATAAATTAAGTAAACTTGCAAGATACAAATGCAACGTACAAAAATTGGTAGTGTTTCTGTACAATAACAATGAACTATCTGAAAAAGAAGCTAAGAAAACAACCCCATGTACAACAGCATCAAAAAATAAAATACTTAGGAGTAAATTTATCTAAGAAAATGAAAGACGTGTACACTGAAAACTATAAAATATTGATATAAGTAACTATATACCACAAAAATAAATAAAAAGATATCCTCTATTCATAGATTAGAAAAATTAATGTTGTTAAAATTACTATACTACCCAAAGAAATTTACATATTCAATGTAATCCTATCAAAACACCAAGACATTCTTTACAAAAATAGAAAAACAGTCTTCAAATTCATATGGAACTACAAAAGGGCCTGAATAGCCAAAACAATTTTGAGCAAAAAGAACAAAGCATTGCATTCCCTGATTTCAAAATATATTACAAAACTATAGTAATTATAATGGCATGGTAATGGCATAAAAGCAAATTTACTGTTCATTGAAACAGAATTGAGAGCCCATAAGTCAATCCAATAATTTTGACAAAGATGCCAAAAACAATGGGGAATGACAGTCTCTGCAATTAGTCATTTGGGGACAATTGGATATCCACATTCAGCAGAATGAAATTGGACCCATATCTAACACTATATCCAAAACCAATTCAAAATGAATTAAAGACTTAAACATAGGGATTAGAAATTGTGAAACTGCAAGAAGAAAGCATATGGTGAAAGCTCCAAGACTTTGGTCTGGGCAATGATTTTTTTGGATATGAGCCCCAAAACATAGACAACAAACACAAAAATAGACAAATGGGATTACATGAAACTAAAAATCTCCACGCAACCAAGAAAATAATTAACATGATAGACAGACAACCTACAGAATAGTAGAATATATTTGCAAACCATACCTCTGGTAAAGGGTTAGTATTAAAACTATATAAAAAACTCAATTCAATAGTTAGAAAACAGAAAAACTAATTTAAAAAATTGGGCACAGGATGTGAATAGACATTTCTCAAAAAGAAGATATGCAAAGGTCCAACAGGTACATGAAAAGATGCTCAACATCACTAATCACCAGGAAACACAAATCAAAACCACAATGAGATAATATTAATATTATCTCACACCTTTTAGAACAGTTATTAATAAAAAGACAAAGACAAGCAGTGTTAGAGACTATGTTTAAAAAAAAAGGGGGGGACTTTGGGAGGCCAAGGCAGGCAGATCATGAGGTCAGGAGTTTGAGACCAGCCTGGCCAACATGGTAATACCCCTTCTCTACTAAAAATACAAAAAGTAGCCGTGCGTGGTGGCAGATGCATGTAATCCCAGCCACTCGGGAGGCTGAGGCACAAGAATTGTTTGAACCTGGGAGGTGGAGGTTGCAGTGAGCCAAAATCATGCCATTGCACTCCAGCCTGAATGACCGGGTGAGACTCCATTTCAAAAAAAAAAAAAAAAAAAGAAGGAATTGTACACTGCTCATGGGAATGTAAATTAATATAGTCATTTGGGAAAACAGAGCAGTTTCTTAAAAAATTAAAAATAAAACTATCATATTATTTAGCAGTTCCACTCCTGGGCATATATCCAAAGGGAAATATATCTGAACTTCCAAGTTCATTGTAACATTATTCATATAAGACAAGATACAAAACCAACCCAAATATTGATAATGATGGATGGATTAAGAAAATGTGGTATATATACACAATGGAACACTATTCAGCCATAAAAAAGGAAAACCCTCTCATTTGCAACAACATGGATGAACCTGGAGTTCGGTATGTGAAATAAAATGAGTCAGGCACACAAAAACAGAAACTGCATGATCTCACTTATTTGTGGAGTCAAAAGAAAATTTAAACTCCTAGAATTAGAGAGTAGAGGATGGTTACCAAGGGCTGGTGCTGGTGTGGGTTGGAGGGAAGTTGGCCAAATGATACAAAATTTCAGTTACGTATAAGAAGTAGGCCAGGCGAAGGGCCTCATGCCTATACTTCTAGCACTTTGGGAGGCTGGGATGGGTGGATTGCCTGAGCTCAGGAGTTCGAGACCACCCTAGGCAACACAGTGAAACTCCACCTCTACTAAAAATACAAAAATTTAGCCAGGGATGGTGGTGTGAGCTTGTGATCCTAGCTACTCAGGAGGCTGAGGTAGCAGAATCGCTTGAACCTGGGAGGCCAAGGTTGTAGTGAGCTGAGATTGTGCCCCTGCACTCCAGCCTGGGCAACAGAGCGAGATTCCATCTCAAAAAAAAAAAAAAAAAGGAAGAAAGGAAAAAAAAAAACAGAGTAAATTAAGAGATCTGTTGTACAGCGTGATGACTAAATGTTTTAATGTTTTAATGGTACTTTTTTGCTATTCAGAAGTTATTCCTTTTCATATGGTTTCTTTTTAATTCAGTTGTTTGTTCATGGCTTTAAGGTCATGAACATTTGTTTCTTATACAGTAGTATTGTCTCTAAAAAGAGTGAATTGCTCTAAATCTCTAAGTTCCTTTCTGGACTTTACAACTGGATCATCTCTTTTTTTTGAACAAATGACAGTAATACATTAGTACAGTTGCAGGTCTTTATTGGGATTTTTAGTTACAGCTTAATCATGCTTTTAGTTATGATCAATAGGTAAGTTACAAATAGAGAAGTTCAATTTATAGTTAAAATTATTTTTCTCCTCTATTCAGGTTAAGGTTTGACAAGGAACTCTAAGCTGTTCTCAGGTTTGTAAAAACAAACAAACAAACAAACAAAACACTCTCTGGCGTGGAGACGGGGTTAAAAAGTTTGAGGAGGCTGAAGACTCCGAAAGAAAGAATAGGTTGAAGAGTTGTTTATTCTGTGTCTATACAAATATAAGATTTGGGAAAAACTAAACACAAGGGCATCTGGGTTGTTAAATCACCCTAACACTACAACAGTCATCAAGCAAAGCTGATGGTGTCTGTCAATGCTCTTCAGCTTGGATGATAGGGAGAAAGTGTAGAAAGTATGAAGAACTGGCCGGGCGCGGTGGCTCAAGCCTGTAATCCCAGCACTTTGGGAGGCCGAGGCGGGTGGATCACGAGGTCAGGAGATCGAGACCATCCTGGCTAACATGGTGAAACCCCGTCTCTACTAAAAATACAAAAAACTAGCCGGGCGTGGTGGCGGGCGCCTGTAGTCCCAGCTACTCGGAGGCTGAGGCGGGAGAATGGCGTGAACCTGGGAGGCGGAGCTTGCAGTGAGCCGAGATCGCGCCACTGCACTCCAGCCTGGGTGACACAGAGCGAGACTCCGTCTCAAAAAAAAAAAAAAAGAAAAAAAGAAAAAGAAAGTATGAAGAACTATTTAAGAACATACTAAGTTCCAGGTCCTGTGACAGGAATTTTTCATATGTTACTTCTATAGATGTGACCTGCCTCAGGATGAAATGTCTGCCTCCTACACTTAAATTACCCTCCTATGTACTCTTGACTACCCTGTGCATCCTCATCATGCTGTACTCTGCTTACTTGCCTGTTTCCTTAACAGTGTTCCCCATTAGTTCTGCATGGATCACATATAGTTTGTTCATAGTTTGATTTCTAGGACCTAGCAAAATGTCAAGAAATCTGATATGTGTCCAATAAATATTTAAGCCCTTTAAATATTGTATTCAATCATTCATTCACATTTATTAATTCAATGAATCTGTTCACTCATTAATTCAATTAGAAAATATTCATTGAGCTCCTGACACTATACTAGGCAATAAGGTTATAGCAGTGAACAAAAACCTCAAAAGCTTAAGTTATTATTAATATTATTTCATTTAATTTTCACTACAATTAACTAAAATTGTATCACTACAATTATATAAAGTATTGCAGTTCATTTGTATAGATGTTAATATAATTTAATATATTAATATTGTATTTTATATATGTTATATTACTATTATATATTTTAGTAGATTATGTATTATATTACTATAATATATATTATAGTATATATTATATATAATATATTTTTCATATTAATATAATAGTGAAATTGTCTCATTAAAATTATGTAAGGTATTGCAGTCCATGTTTATAGATGAGAAAACTGAAGATAAAGAGAAAAAAAATTCAGTTTTCTTTAAATGAATTCTTTAAATGAACCAGCTTTTGAACACAGATTTTTTGAGGAATTTAAATCACATTACAATGTGTCCTGCCGTAGATGATATTATAAATATTTTGGCATAGTGAAGAACATGGAAAGACCCAGGTATAGATATATTTCTGAAGAAGATAAAGATATGTTATTATTTCAGAGAAAGATGAGTGTCCGGGATAAAATTTCAGAAGGGACTTCTTTGGCTCTTTATTGACTTTGTTTTTTGGGTTTTTTTTGGTTTGTTTGTTTTGTTTTTTGAGACGGAGTCTTTCTCTGTTGCTCAGACTGGAGTGCAGTGGTCTAATCTCAGCTCACTGCAACCTCCACGTCCTGGGTTCAAGTCATTCTCCTTCACCTTCCCGAGCAGCTGGGATTACAAGCACCCACCACCACGCCCAGCTAATTTGGATATTTTTTTCGGTAGAGGCAGGGTTTCACCATGTTGGCCAAGCTAGTCTCAAACTCCTCACCCACCTTGGCCTTCCAAAGTGCTGGGATTATAGGCCTGAGCCACCATGCCCGGCCTCTTTACTGACTTTGTAGCATATAGACCTACTGGTGTGGAAGGACTTTGGTGAAGGTGGTCATTTGGACCTTGGAGATTAACTGGAGGGTTCTGTTCTGACAACTAGCATTTCAGAAATTTTTCCATATAGCACAATGTGTCAGGAGTGGTTAATGCAGTGTGGGCCAATGAAAGAAAACTTTTTTACATTTAGAATCTGTTAATTAGTATCCCTGGGAGTTCAGATAAATCGTGTAGCTTTTTTGAGACTTTTCTCCATTGCTAAAATGGGAGTCTCTAAAGAGGTCCTGACCAACTCAGAAGTTACAGAAATCAAAGAAGATATGAATCTAAATGTTCTCTATAAACAGTAGGGAGCATAGTGTGGTAATGAATTAAAGAGTCAGAGAGACCTCGACTCAGATGAGTCAGTTAAGCACTCAATCACAGAGCCTCTGCTCTATATAATGGATATCACATGATACTATCTTTGTCAGGGTGTTGGGAGTATTTTAAATAATACTTAGCTGATACTGAATAATAAGATGTTACAATAATTATCATTCTCCAAAAATTTGAACACCTATTCTTCAAAAATTATGTTATTCTCAAAAGTTTATAGGTTTTACATGATTCCAGAGTGGGCATGGCAAAGGAATACAGTGCTTTATTGGGGCTTAGAGGTCCCAATAAATTGATCTAAATGTTACAGGGTAGTGTTAGTATTAATGTTTTAGAAGATTCCGTTTTATTGTTTTATCTAGTCATTCTACATTAATTCAATAAATACTTATTTAGCATGTGTGGGCCACTCACTAGACACTTCAGCTTCTGCATCCTTCCTAAACAGGCTTGTTAATGTACATAAACTGGGAGTTCCACCTATACTTATAAGTCAAGAGGTAGTTCAAGCATCACCTTGTCAGTGCAGCTTTCTCCACTTCCCCAAGGCCCTTACTCCAGTCTTTTGGGTCTCCAAGAATTTGGGGGTTGACCTTTTATGTCAAGCTTAAGACATTGTGTTAGAATTGTATTATTATGAATTATAATTGTCCAGTTTACTTAGCAAGATCTTGAATTATAATTTCATCTCTCATTTTATCTATCACATCTTTGTATCTGTAGTTTTCTGTGCTCAGGGTAATTCCCAGCACACAATATTTAGTTTAATTAATAAAGTATAACAATGTCCAACTGCAGTGTGTTAACTAGCAAACTGGCTAAGAAATGTAGTTGAAATATATTCTCTGCTGTCGTTTCTCAAAGTAAACTATAAATACATTTAGTGAACTCTTGCATACAATGGAAAATTCAGTAACCATTAAAATGATGTGTATTTATAATTGTTGGGTTTTAAAATATTTGTTAATTATTATTAAATAAGGAAGAAAGGTTATAGAATAAGATATTTAATAATATTCCATTTCAAAAGCATATGCATGTGTATTCAAATGCAAATATATCTATTAATAGAGGTGAGAAGGGTATAAAAATGTTGGTAATGGACCTCTGGTTGGTAGAATTATGCATAAACTTTATTTCCTCTGTGTTTTACAAATTTTAAAACTTTTTTGCAATGGATATGTACACTTTTGCAATAATACCAAAAATAGAGCCTATTTCCAAAACTGTACAGAAAAATAAGCAATAAACATAGAAAAGGGTAGAGAGGGATGTGTTATCATTTGCCTACACTCTTAAAGTTGCTTAAAATTGTGTTTGTTTCCTTTCATCTATTTTTATTAAAGTAATTACTGGTGACTCATATTTTCCAGAATTATCTCTCTTATAGATTGATTGAATAAAGAGTTCTACTAGGCAGTTGAGCTCCAGGTTCTGCATTTCTCTTGACATACCTGTATTACTCTCTGTCAAGCTCCAGCTTCTGAAATGCCCTCTCAGCTTAGCATGGCCTGCTTATGGCAAGAACCATACATTCAATGGCTCCTCCTTATTTCTGCAGATCTTTAAATTCTCCTTTTGGTAATTCTCTGCATGGAATTAACTCTTGCAAATCCACATCTCACTTTTGTGTGAACTATTTTGTCTTATGCTACACATTGTCCATGTTTTAGCAGTTGATTGGAAGCTTTTATGTGCATAGCTTCCTCAGGAAGAAAGTAAAGGGTTGATGCTAGATGGTGCACCTTCGATAAATGTCAGAACAGCAAAAAAGGGGCCTTAGAAATATTTCCTTCTTTGCACATTCCCATTCAAGAATGGTTTATACAGGAAAAAAAAAAAAGTACACCTTTGCACATACGCATTCCTTCATCTGTTAATTCAACTAACATTAAGTACTCTCTAAATACTATTATTCTCCACCTAGTTTCCCCCAGGGCAGATATGTCAACAACTAAGTAACATAAAGCAAAATATAATTCTGCAGTAATAGTAGCTCCAAGGACAGGATATTTGGAAGTGAGAAAAAGAGCACCAAAGAATAGGGACCACAGGAGTAGTCCTCTTTAACCCCTGAATCTGCAGCACCTACCACTATGTCTAGCATAAGATGGTCAATTAATAGCTGTTTGATACTGTTGTTCAGAATACAATTTTATGACTGGTGGTTCTATGAAGAATGAGTAGACTTTTTACTTGTGACATTTGCGTGTAAAAACAGTCAATACAGAGAGAACAAAACAAAAAGGTATAGAAATATGCGGCTGAAAGAGACTTAAGAAAACAGTCAATAGTTACAACATTACAAAAAAACTAAAAACAAAACTAAGGTTTATTGTGTGCTTACTACACACCAAATTCTAAGTGCATCACATGAATTGACTCATTCAATCAATACTTACAGAAGAATAGACTGAAATTCAGAGAGGTTAAGAAACCCGTACTAAATACTGCTTCATAAAGGGTTTAGATGGAGGCTTAATAGAAGGAAAGTGTGTATTGGATATAGACAAAGAAAGTGTACTCTTCCTCCAACAAGGGAGCAGGAACTGTCAGGATAAGTGATTATTCTGAACACTAGTCAAGCAGTGCAGTTACTGCTGCAGGAGCCATTCCAAGCAAAACAAGTTGATAAAAAATTTAGCATGATCAGATGGGGCAGGCAGGCAGGGAAATGAGGATTAAGACGAATCTGAAGAGGAATAGGCTGGGTGCAGTGGCTCACACCTGTAATCCCAGCACTTTGGGAGGCCGAGGTGGGCAGATCACGAGGTCAGGAGATCAAGACCATCCTCGTTAACATGGTAAATCCTCTACTAAAAATGTAAAAAATTAGCCGGGCATGGTGGCTGGTGGCGGGCGCCTGTAGTCCCAGCTACTTGGGAGGCTGAGGCAGGAGAATGACGTGAAACCTGGAGGCACAGCTTGCAGTGAGCAGAGATCGGGTCACTGCACTCTAGCCTGGGTGACAGAGCGAGACTCCATCAAAAAAAAAAAAAAAAAAAAAAAAGAATCTGAAGAGGAACAAACACTGGGTCAAAATAGGAGGGTGGGGAGATTTGCCATTTAGCATGCTCAGAAACTTGGGCCAGCAGTTTTAACTGATTCTTAAATACTCTGATGTGTCTGGGGCTCATAGGAGTCAACCTGACTGGACAGGCACTGGCTTAGGAACTGAGACTGAGGTATGAAAGGCAGGACATGATATCCACCACTAGGAGCTCACAGTCTAGATACTAAATTCTAACTGCAAAGAGGAATCCTATAGTGGAAGGATCATGAGACCTGGAGTCAGAAGTTCTGTGATTATGTCCTGGGTCTGCTTCATGCTTCTTTTGTGTCATCTTAGGAAAGTTGCTGATCTCCAAGCCTCGTTTTCCTCACTTAGAAAAGGGCAGTAATAACACTACTTTCCTCATAAGAACCTGAGTTTATACTTTATAAACTATAACATGCATTAACAAAGACTAGCTCCTGTAAAGAGGGTAGAGTATAAGGGGCTTAAAAAATATTCAATGCTTTTGTTCTTTACTCACTATACTCTAAATGCTCTCCAGTATTGGCAACACCTCAGTGATTCTCCTATAGCGTGTCTCTTAAATGTGTAGGAATCTAGGTTAGGTGCAAACCTAAAACAATACATTCCAGGGATGGCTAGACTGCCTCCCTCCTCAGCTACAGATTAATTACATCTTCTGGAGTGACATGTTGGCTGTATTTTCCAGTGAGGCTTCCCTTCTACTCTACTCCCCAAGCCTCCCCTGGGCCATCCTGCTAAGAAGACTGTCCTAACCCACATGCCCTCAGACCAGATGCCTTGCCAACTTGGCAGCCCAGAAAGAGCCCAACCAGAAGGGTGGCAGCAAGGAAGGTCCCCGGGGCTTCAGGAATGAACAGCAGATTGCTTCCCTGCTGGTGATTGCAAGGCTGAAGCTTGCTCAGAAAGGCAGAAATCTCAGGGTTATGGGGGTAGGTAAGCTTGGAAACCAGAAAAATGTCTTAAAGTCTATTCTAGCAATCAGATGGGATGGCAGAGGGGGACCTGTCTGTTTCTGGGTTTCTTTTCACACTGTTGGATTGTGACCAGCTTTAAAAACCGCTCCCTGATTTGTTCTCTAAAGCAGAATTAATGCCCTAGAACAAAGAGCAGTTATACCATTATAGATATACTTGTCTGTATTCTGACAGCTGTTTTTCTTTTTGATGTTATTGTTAGATTTAGCTCTTAAACCACTCTGCGTTTGTTAGATTGACTCATGGTTTGTCTATCTCTCCCACTAAATCATGGGTTCGTTGCAGACAGGATCTATGTATCGATCATTTTTGGCACCTAGCGTAGAATCCAGCACATAGGAGACATTCATTACGTACTTATTAGATGAGGTGTTGTGTAATTGATAACTTTGAGGCAGGCAGGCATCGACTGGGTTATCAATAACATTTTGTTGTGGAGTAAAATATTAATCTAAGAAAGTTGAATTGCTTTCTATCCAAGTGATGAAGACATCATGTACTATTACTAACAACCTAAAGAATGTTCCTACAACAATGTAGCTGCTCTTTGTAGGATGAATATATTTTAGTACTAGGAAAGTTAAATTGCTTAAATTAAAATATTGATAACTTAAAAAGCATAAACGAAGGGGGATAAAGAAATATGGCTTGTCATCATTATTGCTGAAATCTGAAAGAGAATTTCAAGATCATAATTCAAATTGCTTATTTTACAAATAACAAAATTGGGACCCAGAGAAGATGATGTGCCCAAAGGCACACAGTTTTCCGCAAAGCAGAGGGAACAGTGTGTCAACCTCTTGTCCTGCAGATTAGGAGATCCTGGGGGCAGTGCAGTGTGGAATATACTTAACATAGCAGGAGGATATTTAGGCAGACAGAAGCAGCATGACTGTAGGATAGATTTTTATCATAATTATTTAGAAAGCCAAAGGTCAGACCCACTGAAATAGCACAAAATATCAGATTCAAGGGATGAACAGGGCTCTAAAGTAAATCAAAAGGCCAGAAATCAGAAGACTAAGAGGCAGTAAATCATGTGATTAAGATCATAGATTTTAGCATCAGACCTGCCTCATTTTGAATCCCAAAGCTGCTACATCTAGCTACATAATCTCTGACAAGCTGCTTATTCTTCTCTAGGCCTTCTTTTTCTCAGCCATAAAATGGTGCTAATATTGTAGCCATTTAAAGTTACAGCTTTGATTTTAGTATGATATTGTAAAAATACATGTAACAATGTTCTTAGCACGCAATTACTAGATAGACAAGGAACTTGCCATTAAAATATTTGCATTGCAGTGAGGAGAAACATAAGCAAACCAGAAAAGAAAGAAATAAGCACAAAATTCAGTTAACCACTATGATGAGATATAATATCTAATATTTTATAAAGAATTACTTGGGAGAAGGTTCCAGTTGAGATAGGCTACTTGTAGCCAGCTTCTCTGAGGAAATGACCTATAACTTGACACTGAGGCCATGGAAAAGAGATAGCCATAGAAAACCCTCTGGGACAAGTTTTGTTTAGGAAGCAGAAGGCACACATTCAAAGGCCCCATGGCAAAAAAAGAGCTTGTCTTGTTTCAAGTTTGGAAAGCAGACTAGCAAAGCTAAATATAGTAAACAAGAGGAACTTGGTATAATATGATATTGAAGACATCCACAGAGATCAACAGAGCCCTAAGTATAGTACAGAGGAAAGACTTAAAATTATTTTAATCCAGGTACTGGAATAATTTTTAGATTGACATTTTTAAAACTTGTCTTGGCTATTGTGACAAATAGACTGTTAGAGTGAAAACTTCAAAAGTGACATAGATTACTCTATTGCATTGGTATAAATGAGAAATGATAGTGATTTCAATCACAGAGGTGACAATGGAGCTATTGGGAAAAAAATAACTGCATCATATGTATTTCAGAGGTAAAACTAACAGGACTTGTTAATGGACTATGTTATAATATAGATATGATAATTTTAAAAACAAAGAAAAAAGAAGAATCAAGGATTACTCCAATAATTAGAAACATAAGAGAGAAGAGTGGAGATGTTTACTGAAGTAGAAAGGACAGGTAAGCAATAAATTTAGCAAAGAGAATAAACTAAAGTTGTCTTTGAACATCTTTAGGTCTTTTTAGGATAGGGCAAATAGATAAAAGAGGCTGCCAAGTAGTCAGTTGAATCTTGGAGTATCAAGCTAAAAAGAGAGAACCAGTTTATATACATGTATTTGGTAATTTCAGCCTTATCTATTTAACATTATTTAATCACTTCATGTTATTTAATTATTTAATTTTTAAAATTTAATTATTTAGCATTATTTAAAATCAATGGAATGAATGAGGTCCTGGAATTGAGTATAAATACAGAAGAAAAGGAAGCAGTCTGGCATACTCCATCATTAAGAGGATGAGCCGATACAGATGAGTCAGCAAAGAAGACAGAGGGTCATTGACCAGTGAGGAAGAAGGGAAACGAGGACATTAAGCCACAAAAGCCATATACCAAAAAAAAAGTGGAAAAATAAATCAAGTGCTCTTAAGAGATCAATAAAATGGGGAGAGAAAAGTATCTATTGGGTCTGAAAATACAAGGATGCTCATGCCCTTGGCAACAGAAAAGTTTCAGCAGAATGGAAGCTTCAGGAGCCAGACTGGAGCAGATTCTAAACAAATCTTTTGAAAAGTTTTCACAAAAAAAGAGCATTTTAAGTGGGAAGCAGGAAAGGGGATGTGAGTGGAAAAGGAGGATTTGAGATTTTATTTTTAAGAGAGAGGATACATACTAGAGAATGATTATATGTTGCTGAAAATTAAAACATTCAGGGAAAGAGACACAGGAGAAAAATGAAAAAACTGCCACAGCAAGGTATTTGAGATGTGAAATCTAAAGCCCAATGGAGAGATGAGCTTTTGCCATGAGTTGGGAGGAATCTTCCTTTATGCCTGAATGGAGACAGAGGATAGAGTACAGATGCATGTATTGTTCTTGGAAAAATTAGGGTATACTGATCTAGTTACTTCTATTTTCTTATTCAAGTGTGAAGGGAGGTCATCAGTTATTAAGGGCCTGGGGGCTGACTAGGAGAATAAGAATTAGAAAGGAAGAGTTTGTGTAAGTTAGAGAAAACAATATTAGACAAATCATCCATTATTTATGTCATTAAATATAGCAGTGGTCTGAATTTAGGAAGCATGCTGGTCTGGACAACAGGAAAGAACTATAGTGTCATGAGTTTCATTATTATCTGTTTGATATTACATAAGGAATTTCCATATAACCATTCTCTTTAATCCTTAAAAATGAATACTTACTATTTCCTTTTTTAAAGACTGAAGGCGGAGGCAAAGAAAGATTAAATAATTCACTCAAAGTTTTAGCGCTATTCATTGACTAAAATTAAGACTTTAACTCACTTCTCTCTTATTTCAAAGTCCCTGTGTTTTGGTTCTGTCATTGTATCAATTAGGAAGTAACTGATAATCATATCAAAAACATTATTTATAGAGTGGTATATTAGTTTGCTAGGGCTACGATAACAAAATACCACAGACTAGGTGGCTTAAACAACATAAATTTATTTTCTCACAATTCTGGGAACTAGAAATCCAAGATCAAGGTGTTTGCAGGGTTAATTTCCTCTAAGGCCTCTCTCTTTGACTTGTAGATGGCCATCTTCTTGCTGTGTCTTCATAGGGTCTTCTCTCTGTGTGTGTCTGTGTCCTAACCTTCTCTTCATATAAAGATACCAGTCATATTGCATTAGAGTTCACCCTAATAAGCTCTTTAAAAACTTTATCATAAAATTCACTCACATTCTGAGGTACTTGGGATTAGTACTTCAACATACAAATTTTGCAGGGAAGCAATTCAGCCTGTTGCAAGTAGTGAGAATGAAAGTCAAACTGTAGTGGAATAATGACAGACTTGTAGTTGAAAATGTTAAATCAGACCTAGCTTTTATAATTGTGATGATAAAATAGAAAAATAAGAAAACAAATCATTTGAAGGGAGCAAGAATTAAGAAAAAAGTATTTTAGAATGATTTTTTAAAATTTTAAGATACAGGTGACTGAATTTATAGTTTAAGTGAAATTTGCTGAAGAAATGAGAGAAAAAACATTAAAGCATGCTGAAATGTTTAAATAGGTACTATAAAACATATGGCTTTAATTCCAAAAGATATCATTCTGTAGGGAAATTATCTCAGATTTTCCTCAAAGGAAAAATGAATTAAAGAACACTAACTAATGTATAAAATATCTATAAGAAATGCTATTTTGAAAACCTCTTTTGCCAAATTATTCATAACATATCTATCACATGACTGTTTATTAATGTAATTTTGATGACATAAGGGTTTCCTGAAGTATCAGAACAAATTTCTGTATGTCGAATTGCCACAGCAGAGGACAAATAATAACATGCATGCACAATACAAATGTTATTTTTATCCTAAAGTATGCCCAAGATATATCTTGTCAAGTACAAAATGTCACAATAATCTAGAATAACAATGAGGATAAGAATCTGTTGAATTCTCAGGAAAGAAATATTACTAAATTCAAAAAGTCAAAGGGGAAATGGCAGCTGAAAGAAGTTTTCTGTAGCTGTGTCCTCATACAAAGCATATTTATTGAAAGGAAAAAGGTTTTGTTTTTGTTTTTTAAGAAAAAGTGCTTCCCCAAAAGAAAAAGAAGCAGCACAGTTCCTGTACCTCAGGGTAAAATAAGACAGCCAGAACAAGCTGCAAGATTCACATGATGGGATTTTCTTTTACCAAACCAGGAATCAATTGCTTTAGAGAATGGAAATAACATTTTTGAAATCCCTTAACCTCAATGATCCCTGTTCTGTGAGGTCCCTTGATACTAATCAGGCAGTTGCTCATATCAGTTAAATCATTGAAATGTAATTAACTCTAGTACTCAGTGTTGAGGTATGGAGGTGAGGGAAGCAGGCCTTGAGAAAGGCCCTTATTGTAGTAGTGTCACTCTTAAGTTGCATCACCCTTAGTTATGCCATCCCCATATATTTCCTTTTATCCTCACTACAGAATGAGGACATTGGCTTTTCTGATTTCCAATGTCCTTCTATTTTTTCATGTTCTATGAGTAAGGAAGATATTTGATTTATTTTTAAGATATTTTATGTGCAATTCTTAAAGTTGACATATGGCTTTCTGTTCTAGCAAGATATTAAACTATGAGAATCTGAAAATTCCCTTGAGACGATCAGTACAAAGGCAGAAAAATATAATGGGAAAATGTATTTTACGTGCCTATCAATCTCTCTATACAGTAAGGCTAATCAGATTTCAGAAAGAAAAAATAAATAAAAACAGGAGTACCAAGCTAGGAAGGTGGCCTGTACCTTGCCTTGGCTGTTGGGGTTTTGGTCTCAGTAACCCAAGGGATAAGATTTTAAAGCCCATGATGGGGCAGAAATGAAAGACTTCAGCCCACCCGAGGCTAGGACCAAAATGTCCATATAAATCAAAGACCCTAGAAATCTGCATCATTCATGAATGAGTATAGTAGAAAAACAAAATCCACTACAAGTCAAAGGAAGATTTTAGCCTTCAAGACCTGGATAGAAAAACAATTCCCTGAAAAATTAGAAACCTGGTGCTTGCACTCCATGTAAGTTTTGTGTTTTGAAATTAAACAAAGCACTGAGTTAGAAAAAGCAAGTGCAAAACCTCTGAAATTAAAACAAACTAAGAATTTCAAGGAACAGATAGATTAGAATAACTGGACCATTGTAAACTAGGGAGACTGTACAGGAGAATAAGATTGGGGATGTAATGAGGCTCCTCGAGGATCATTTTAAGGAGTTTCATGCTTCAGCATGAAAAGGAAAGCAACATTTAGGAAACACTCCTTTATTATTTCATTTAATTATAGAAACAGTCTCCTGCAGTTATTTGTTTTTAAAATAAATAAGTTGAGTAGTATTTTGGAAAAGTGCCTCTGAAGTACAAAGTAGTTAAGTGGTAAATTGAACCACAATCTTCTGATCCCAAATCTAGGTTAATTGCTCTATATTACATGACTTTATTTCTTCTCTCACGTGGCAAGCAAATTAGTCATACTTCCAAATTTAAACTTCAGCATTCTAACTCATTTCAGCTGGATTAGAATTTCCCTTAATTCTTATGTTCTGTTTCTTTACTTGTCAATGAAAGATCCTTTTACTTTCTTTCTTTATAGTTAAGTCAGCACCTATTGCAAAAGTAGACTTCTTAGCCTATAAGCATTGCATACAGGTGACAAGAATTTGCCAACTACAAATGTTAACTGCTTGAAGATTTTTTTTTTCAAATCTCTGTTTTTATTGAGGTATTTACTTAGTATTGTTGAGTTCTGCTCTTACATAATGCTTCATTTCCAGGTAACACACAGCCCTGCCAAGTATTGGTATCCAGGTAATGGTGACCATTTAAAATGAATGTTTCAATATCGAGTCTACCCATCCACAAGCATGGAATGTGTTCCCATTTGTTTGTGTTGTCTATGATTTCTTCCAGCAATGTTTTGCAGTTTTCCTTCTAGAGGTCTTTCATCTTGTTGGATAGGTGTATTTCTAAGTAATTGATTTTATTTTATTCTTGCATCTATTGCGAAAGGGACTAAATTCTTGATTTGATTCTCAACTTGGTTGCTGTTGGCATATAGCAGAGCTACTGGTTTGTGTACATTAATTTTGTATAACAAAACCTTGCTGAATTCATTTATGAATTCTAGGAGCTTTTTGGAAGAGTCTTCAGGGCTTTCTAGGTATATGATCCTATTATCAGCAAACAGCAACAGATTGACTTCCTCTTTACCAATTTGTATGCCCTTTATTTATTTCTCTTGTCTGATTGCTCTGGCTAGGACTTCCAGTATTATGTTGAATAGAAGGGTGAGAGTGGGCATCCTTGTCTCGTTCCAGTTCTCAGAGGGAATGCTTTCCTCTTTTCCTCTTTCGGTATTATATTGACTGTGGGCTTGTCATAGATGGCTTTTATTACATTGAGGCATGTCCTATGTATGCCAATTTTGATGAAGGTTTTAATCATAAAGTGATGCTGGATTTTGTCAAGTACATTTTCTGCATCTATTGAAATGATCATGTGATTTTTGCTTTTAATTGTGTTTGTGTGGTATATCACATTTATTGACTTGTGTATGTTAAACTATCCCTGCATCCCTGGTATGAAACCCACTTGATCATGGTGGATTATCTTTTTGAAATGCTGTTTGATTCAGTTAGCTAGTATTTTGTTTAGTATCTTTGTATCTATGTTCATCAGGGATAATGGTCTGTAGTTTTTTGTTGTTATTGTTATGTTCTTTCCTGGTTTGGGTGTTAGGGTGATACTGTCTTCATAGAATGATTAGGGATAATTCACTCTCTATCTCGTGGAATAGCGTCAGCAGGATTCATAACAATTATTCTTTGAACATCTGATAGAATTCAGCTGTGACTCTGTCTGGTCCAGGACCTTTTTTTGGTTGTTGGTAATTTTATTAGCATTTCAATCTCGCTGCTTGTTATTGGTCTGTTCAGGCTTTCTAATTCTTCCTGATTTAGTCTGGGAGGGTTGTATATTTCCAGGAATTTATCCATCTACTCTAGGTTTTCTAATTTATGTGCATAAAGATGTTCATAGTAGCCTTGAATGATCTTTTGTATTTCTGTAGCATCAGCTGTAGTATCTCCCATTTTGTTTTCAATTGAGCTTATTTGGATTTTCTATCTTCTTTTCTTGGTTAACCTTGCTAATGTTTTATCAATTTTATTTATCTCTTCAAAGAACCAGGTTTTTGTTTCATTTATCTTTTGCATTTCTTTTGTTTCAATTTCAGTTAACCCTGCTGTGATATTGGTTATTTCCTTTCTTCTGCTGGGGTTGGGTTTGGTTTGTTCTTGTTTCTCTAGTTCCTTGAGGTGTTACCTTAGATTGTCTATTTGTGCTTTTCCAGACTTTTTGATGTAGGTATTAAAGGTTGTAAACTTTCCTCTTAACACCACCTTTGCTGCATTCCAGAGGTTTTGATAGGTCATGTCACTATTATTGTTCCGTTCAAAAAATATTTTAGATTTCTGTCTTGATTTCACTGTTGATACAATGATCATTCAGGATCAGGTTATTTAATTTCCATGTATTTGCCTGGTTTTGAAGGTTCCTTTTGGAGTTGATTTCCAATTTTATTCCACTGTGGTCTGAGAGAGTACTTGATATAATTTCAATTTTCTTAAATTTATTGAGATTAGTTTTGCGGCCTATCATATGATCTATCTTGGAGAAAGTTCCATGCGCTGATGAAGAGAATGTATGTTCTGTGGTTGTTGGGTAGAATGCTGTGTAATTCTCTCTTAAGCCCATTTGTTCTAGGGTACAGTTTAAGTCCATTGTTTTTCTGTTGACTTTCTGTCTTGATGACCTGTCTAGTGAAAAATAAATAAAATAAATAAAATAAAATAAAATGAATGTTCCTCCTTCTTTTAATTTTAGGAAGGGTTTGTATTTAATTGGCAATATTCCTTTCTTAAATGTTTGGCAGAATTCACCAATAAAGTCAGCTAGATTAGAAATGTTCCTTGTAGAAAAGATTTAAAATTAAAACTCAATTGGTTTAATAAATTTAATGTTATTCAAGCAATCTGTTTCTTCTTGAATAAACATTAATAGTTTGTAGTTTTCAAAGAAGTAGTTCATTTTGTTTAAATTGTCAAATTAGTGGCATACAATAATTCATAATGTCTACTTCTTATCCTTTTGATATCTGTAGGTTCTGTAGTGATGCCTCTAATTCATTCTTGATAGTGGTAATTTTTGTCTCTTCTAATTTTTTATAACCAGCCTAATTAGACCTTTATTCGTTTTATTTGTCTTTTTCTAAGAGGCAGCTTTAGTTTAATTGATTCTCTCTATTGTTTTTCCATTATATATTTCAGTGTTTTTTGATATGTATTATTAATATTACTTGCTAGTTTAGTATCTTCTGACAAAATGAGTCACATATTTTAATTAAACAGTGGCATTTTATTTCTGTTCTCATCTTTGACATCATTAAACTGCCATATATTGTTCAAAAAATTTTACATATGGTTTGCTATAGAATCAGGGTGAAATATGAGTAATAAAGACAATGACCTATATCTGCACATGTGGCTAATGAGCACTTAAAATATTGCTAATAAAACTCAAGAATATAATTTTAAACTTTAATTTAAAATCCGATATTTGTTATTGAAAAACTTACAAATATTTTTAGAGTAACTTGGATGTGTGAACGTAAGTTTTCATCTGTAAAATGTATGAATTCTAAATATACATCAAGTATTTCTGATACTGTCCTATGTCATATGCCTTCAATGCATACTCTATCATTACTAAGTTTTTCTTAACTTTGTATTAAAAAAATCACATTAACCCACATTTGACAAGCTATTAAGAACTTTGTTTTCTATAGTTTTACACAAAATGAGATACGTGTGTGTACGTGTGTGTGTGTGTGTGTGTGTTTCGTATTAGTCAAGATTCAATGAGAGAAAAACAGAAACAATGCTAGTTGTTTTAATAGTGTCAGTTGTTTATATAATAATAAATAATAGCTTAAATAGAAATCTGAAAATTCGAAAGTGAAAAAAACTGAAAAAATACAGAGATAGGCACTGGAGGAAGCAGTACCACTCCTAGGGCTGGGGAAAAATAACAAAGTAGTAAGAGATATTAGAATCTAGTAATTTGGGGAAGGGCTTTGAAAACCTGGACTCAGATTTCCAAAGAGAGGACATTGTTTACTTAGTAGTGATATCTCATATCACTTGATATTGGAGGAGGAGCCTCACAGGGCAGGAATTCAAACCCCTGAGTAGGAGGCTTTAGTGAATTGGTACTGAGAGCTTAGGAGTATACCAGTGCTCTACAGAACTAGATCTCAGATTTTTGAACAGAGAGGGATGTAGGGGTGTTAGGGAATCAGGAATATGGCTTAAAGCATGTTGAAACTTCTTAAGGGGAATGCTGATAATGCTGATTCTGGGTGTGCTGATAAGAAAGCTGGAAGCTAGACTCTACTGCTCTTCTTAGGGTCAAGAACAGTCACTGAAATAAACAAGAAGGAACAAGTCCTTTACTGTTCTAGCCTGTGTGTGGTGTCTGGCAGGGATTCAACTAGCAAAAGAGAAATGCAGCTTACACATTCTCAGCCCCAGTATCCCAAAGTGGAATACAGTTGGACATCATTTTAAATAGCTTAAAAACCGGCACAGTCCACCTCTTGTCTATCAGGCATTGATACACATTTACTCTCCCACACATAGCTAAATTTCACACAATAACAAACTTATGCTATTTTTTCAAACCAAGATTATCTCGTCCTATCCCCACAAAGATGTAAGTAATGTCCCAAAAGCCATTTCTGATTAATTATTCCTTTCTGATTAATAGCCATATTAGCCCTCTCTGGGAGATGTTATATAAACTTCAAATTTTGTCATGATTTACATAAACATTCTGTACTCTAAAGAGTGAATTATAAGATTAAATATCATTGATAACACATATGAAATAATGAGACATGAAATGTTAATATATAAAAATACTGTATATGTATACACACAGACAGACACAAATTAGGTTATATGTGAAAACACAGAAGGACCAGGAAAGAAAAGATGCATAGCTGCTGCAGACTTCATTTTATTTTATTTTTTTTTACTACCTATTAAATGTTATATTTGCACTCAGCCAGCATTTTGGCTGGCTAAGGCTCTTTATCTATCAAATGACTCAAACTTTCTTTCCTAAAGAATTTGAATTCTGAGTGATTTTCACCTTTCTTTGGTTACTGCAGTCTTCCATTAAATTACTGAACACAGAAATGCTAAAAACTCCTCAAAGAAGGCCTTTAATTTCATGCATATAGTATTTCCTGCACTACTATGTAGCAATACCCCAAATGTACCTTGAAATATGGATTTTTTAAAAAATCATGTTCTTCATAAAACTTAAGAATGTGCAATCGTGTTTTGGTACAAAGTCCCAAAAGATTGTGCCAATTGATTCCACAACACTTATTTTTATGCCTTTAAATTCATTTTGAAGGTGTGGCATTATGACAATGGAGTGTATATTGATTGCTCTGGTGAAAGGTGAAAAATTTTCTTCTCAAATGGATTCTATCTGAACACAGACAAGAAACTTTTTTATGTTTCTTTTAGCTATTTATAACTTGAAGAATTATGACACCTGATACCTTGAAGGTGGTGAAGGAGAAAATATGTGTTTCTATATTAGCTATCTATATCAAATCAGGCAAAAACAAAAAAGAAGTCTGATGGATGTAACAACTTTTCCTTAAAGGAAAAGTAAAGGAAATCTCTTATTATCTATATGGCAACATCTGGCCAAATGAAAATGTGCAAAAAAAAAAAAAAAAAAAATGAAATAAGTTGGGGCTGTTTCTGGCTCAGAGTGAAGTATGAAAAGATTTTTAAGTTAGGTGTTAGATTAGAAAAAATGAGAATTTATGATCATCTTCTTTGACACTTTTGATAATGTGCATCATAGAATATACAGGAAAAAATTTCCATGAAATTATGATGAAGAAACAAAAATGACAAGTGGACAGAAATTGGATGAATTTAAGAAAAACAAAGTATTTTTATTGTACATTTAATTGTAAACAACGTAAATAGGCACTGGTCTGTTTTCTAAGCCTTTGTGTAGGTTCAATAATATGGCTTTCTTCCTTCCAAAGACTGACTTACCTATTCCCACAATACAGTGCCAAATCTAATACCAGAGACCAACTATGAGGTTCTGATAAAACACCATTCCTTCAGAGCAGAGTGGGGAGCAGCCAGTGCCTTTGCCAGCCTCACTCAGCTGGAGATACACTGTTATTATGTCTGTTTCATCCATTTTCTAAGTCATACCTACCAGAATAGGTAATCTATTGCAAAAGTATTTCTCAATCCTTGCTGCACGAATCAATGGGTGTTTTTTTTTGTTTTGTTTTTTGTTTTTTGTTTTTTAAATAATATCCATGTGCAAGCCACAAACACAGAAATTCTGAATTAACAGATATGGAAGTCTGGGCATCAGTATTATAATGGGTTAAGAACCATTGTATTCATGTCCAAAATGAATGGGTCTAGAATTCGTAACATTTACGTAAGCACAAATGAATTCTAAGAAGACAATGACTATAGCATTCCCCTAATCTCTTCTTTACACAGCCAAGACATCTTCCTTGCAAGCTTAGCACTTTCCTTCCCATACTGAGAATCAAATTATGCCCTGTTGTGTAGAATATTTGGCTAGAACATTAGTATTTGGCTTTATTCTTTTTAGTCTATTCCCCAAAAGGTTGACACTATTTAAACTTCTATCACTGAGAAAGTAATGCCAAGCAGGCAGATCACCCAAAACTATAACCTCAGCCACCTGTTTCTGAACAATAGATCTCACACTGAATTAGGTCCTTTTGGAAATAACATCAAATATTACTACACTGAAGTAGCTAATGTAGTTAGGTTAAAAAAATATATGAGAAGTTGGAAGAAATAGGACCAAGAAATAAAATAGTAAGCCAAAGTCAAACCAGAGTTCATAAAATTCCTTGAAATGCTCATTTTTAGACCCCTGGATCCCCTGTTCAGGGGCTTACCCTACCTAAAACCAGAATACTATTTTAGGCAAAGCTTACTTGTGACCCCACATCTTTTCTTCCAAGCTGGCATTCTACCAATTTCCCAGCATATCTGCTGGACAATCATCAATGCATAATGACAGAACCATATGTAATTTCTTAAAAATACATAGCACTATTGTTACACTGAATCTATCTTAATTTTGATTAATAATTATTCCCTCGTATTTAATTATATTATTCTTTTTAGTTAGAGTTTATGGGCTTAAGAACCAGATGAACATTGGTGTAATTCCCGGCCCTGCCATTTACTATTCATGTAACTTTGGACATGTTATTTTCCAGGTGCTATGTTTTCTCTGAGAACTAAAATTATCCACTTGTAGATATTCTTTGATGGTTAAAAAGAGCTTGCATATTTTTAGTTTATCTTCTTTTAACTCAATGGAATGAGCAAATAACTGGGTTAAGCCAAGGACGTGTGCCATAGTTTCTCATCTACTATCAGACAGTTTCATTACCTTAGACAAGTCCTTGAACTTCTCATTCCATTGAGATTAGCCACTTAAAAGAATAAAATGCAAAAAAAAAAAAAAAAAAAAATTAAAAAATGAACAAAACCTAAGAGATCTGAGCACCATCATTAACTATATCAACATACGTGTAACAGAAGTGCTAGAAGGAGAGAAGAGAGAACTGACTCCTTACCAGAAACTATGAAGGTCAGAAAACAAAGGATTAGCATATTCAAAGTGCTGAAAGAAAATACTGTGACCCCACACTTCTATATCTGGCAACACTATTCTTCAAATATGAAAGAGAAATAAAGAAATTTCCCAATAAATGAAAAACTGAGAGATTGCATTGCTGGTAGACTTCCTCCAATCATGCTAAAGGAAGCAGTTCAAGCTGAAAAGAAAGGACACTAAACAGTGACTCATCCACAAGAAAAAGTAAAGAGCACTGTGAAAGTAACTGCATAGATAAATTTAAAAGACAACATAAATGCTCTTTTAGTTTGAAACTTACTTTTTCTATCTGATTTAAAAGAAAATATATAAGGCTATAATTATAAATCTAGGTTGGTGGGCATATAATGTATACAGATAAAATGTGGGACAATAACAGCATAAAAATGAGAGCATGCGCCATACAACAGGGGTCCCCAATCCCTGGGCCATGGACTGCTACTGGTCTGTGGCCTGTTAAGAACTAGGCCACACAGCAGGAGGTGAGTGGTGAAGTGAGTATAACCTGAGCTCTGCCTCCTGTCAGCTAAGCGGCAGGTGAACTGGGCATGTGAGGGATCTAAGTTGCACACTCCTTATGAGAATCTAACACCTGATGATCTGAGATGGAACAGTTTTATCCCAAAACCATCCATTCAATCTCCATCCATGAAAAAATTATACTCCATGAAACTAGCCCCCTGGCACCAAAAAGGTTGGGGAAGGAATTATGTATTTAACACAAAAGAAGGCAGTAATGGAAGAACTAAGGAACAATAAAGACAGACATAAGATATATAGAAAACAAATAGAAAAATGTCAAGAATAATGACATTTTATCAGCAATTACATGACATGTAAGTAGATTAATTTCTGCAATAAAAGGACACAATTTGGCTAACTGAATTTTTTAAAATAACCTCAATATATGTTGTCTACAAGAGACTCACATTAGATGCACAGATAGGTTGAAAAGAAAAGGATATTTTATGTAAAAAATATTCAAAAGAGAGCTTGAACAGGTATACTAATATCAGACGAAACAGACTTTAAGGCAAAAATTTTAACAAGAGACAAAAGAAGACATAATATAATGATAAAAAGGTCAATTGCTGAACAAGATACAAGAATTACAAATATGTATGCACTTATCAACAGAGCCACAAAATACATGAAGCAAAAACTGACAAAATTGAAGGGAAACATTTGCAAGTCAACTATAATAGAGACTTTTTAATACCCCACTTTCAATAAGGGATAGGACTAGACCAAAAATCAGCAAGGAAAGACTTGCACAATACTATATGCCAATGAGACTAACGGACATTTATAGAACACTCTACCCAACAACAGAGTGCACATTCTTCTCAAGTGCACATGGAGTATTTTCCAGGATTAATTACATGTGAGACCATAAAACAAGTCTTAAAACTTTGAAAAGATTGAGATCATACAAGGTATATTCTCCAACCACAATGGAAAAAATAATAGAAACTAATAATAAAAAGAAATTTGAAACACTTATGAATATATGGGGAAATTAAGCAACATATTGCTAAATAATAGTTGAATTAAAGAAAGAATCACAAGAGATTTAGAAAATGCTTTGAGATGAATTAAATTAAAAACAAAATATACCAAAGCCATGGAGAATAGCAAAAGTGGAAATGAGAGAATTTTCATTTTTTTCTTTTTCTTTTTGAGATGGAGTCTTGCTCTTGTTGCGCAGGCTGGAGTGCAAGGGCATGATCTCAGCTTACTGCAACCTCCACCTCCTGGGTCCAAGTGATTCTCCTGCCTCAACCTCCTGAGTAGCTAGGATTACAGGCACCTGCCACTATGCCCAGCTAATTTTTGTATTTTTAGTAGAGACAGGGTTTCACCATGTTGGTCAGGCTGGTCTTGAACTCCTGACCTCAGGTAATCTGCCCGCCTTGGTCTCCCAAAGTGCTGGGATTACAGGAATGAGCCACCATCCCCGGCCTGAAATTTATGGTTATTAATGACTACATTAATAAAGGAAATATCACAAATTAATAACATAACCACCAGCCTTAGAAACAAGAAAATAAAAGATCAAACTAAAATAAGAAGAAAAAAATAGTTAAGATTAGAGTAGAAATAAACAAAATAGAGAATAGAAACACAGTAGAGAAAATCAATGAAAGCAAACATTAATTCTTTAAAATGATCAACAAAAATGACAAACATTTAACTAGATTGGCCAAGGGGAAAAAAAAAGAAGATTCAAATTACTAAAATCAGGAATGAAAGAAGGGACATTACTACTGTCTTTACAGGAGAAAAAATTAAAAAGGAATACTATAAATAATTGTATGGCAGCAATTGATACTTGATAAACTAGATAAAATAAATTCCTAGAAACATGCAAATTACCCAAACAGACTCAATAAGAAATAGAAATCTAAACAGACCCGTAATAAGTAAAGATACAAGCTACTCATCCAAAAAAAAAAAAGAAAAAAAAGTCAACAAAAAAAATCTCACGACAAGGTAGTTTAATTAATTAATTTTCTCACATGTTTAAAGAACACCAATTAAAGTCTTTTAAAAAAAGTTGAATAGGAGGGAACATTTCCTGACTCGCTCTATGAGGAGTGTTCCTTGCTGTGAACAAAATCAGACAAAACCATCACAAGAGAAAACTACAGAACAATAACACTTGCAAATATAAATGGAAAAAATTTCTAAGCAAAATACTGAAAAACTGCCCAGCAGCATAAAAAATATTTATGTCAAACCAAATTGGATTTATTTGAAGAATACGAAGATGGCTCAACATATTAAAATTAATAAATGTATTATACCATATTAATATAAAAAAGAAAATAAAAACCCATGGTCATCTCAATAGGTACAGAAAAAGATAATACCTTTCATGATTTAAAAAACAAACATACATCAAGCTAGGAATAAAAAAGAACTTTCTCATTTTGATAAAGAACACCTATGAAAAAGCCACAGCTAACATCATACTTACTTGTTAAAAACTAAAAAAAAAAAAAAAAAACCTCAAATAATTTTCCTAATGTAAAGAACAATGTAAAGATGTTTGCTTATGCTACTTCTGAAGGTTTAAGCCAGGGCCATTCAGCAAGACAAAGAACAAAAATTGTCCATACTGGAAAGGAAAAATTAAAACGATTTCTGCAGATAACATTGTCTTAAACCAAAGAATCTACAAATAAATAGTTGGAATGAGTTTAGAAAACTTGCAAGATACAAAATCAATATATAAAAATCAGTTGTATTTCTAAACATTAGCAACAAACAAACTGAAAAGGAAATTAAGAAAACAATTTCAGTAATATCAGAAAGAATAGAATACTTAGGAATAATTTTAACCAAATTAGGACCAGTACTGAAAACTATAAACATTATTGAAAGAAATGAATAAAGATCCAAATAAAATAACAGGAAGACATCCCTTGTTCACAGATTGGAAGACTTAACTCTCATTAACATGACAATACTTTCTAAGTTAGTCTATAAATTCAACGCAATCTCTGTCAAGTGAGAGGAAGTTAGAAGATCATCATTCATAATTCAAATGCTACAGAGTCTCAATATTCTTTCTGTTTTAGTAGATTTTCTTAAATAAATGTTTCAGCATTTACTGTGTACCCTTAGAATAACTTCTAGGGACTTTAAGTGGGGGAGTATTATTTTTTCATAATTGTTACTAGTTATGCTTGTTTTGCAAAGAAGAAGATCCATGAAGCTTCTCCCACTGCCAATCCAGAAATGGAAATCCAGAAACCCTTCTTTAAAAAAATTCCAACACTGAATGTCATTTTAACATGTAATACAGATACAAGTAGAACTGCTCTAATTGTGATTGCAGTAAAGTCTCCGAAGTTCATTTGCGTGGCAAGTCTTCAAACATTTCATGGACTCTAGGCAACTTATTTATCAACTCTTAGATTAGATGACAGTATTCTTTCTTTTTTTAACTTTTGTTTTAAGTTCAGGGGTACATGTGCAGGTTGGTCACACAGGTAAACTTACGTCATGGGAGTTGTTGTACACTGTTGGTTTAAGTGTAAATTAGTTTAATGATTGTGGAAGAGAGTGTGGCAACCTCTCGAAGACCTAAAGACAGAAATATCATTCGACCGAGCAATTCTATCACTGGTTATATACCCAAAGGAATATAAATTGTTCTATTATAAAAAAAAATGCACACATATGTTCATTGCAGCATTATTCACAATAGCAAAGACATGGAATCAACCTACATGCTCATCAATGATAGACTGAATAAAGAAAATGTGGTACATGTACACCTTGGAATACTATGCAGCCAAACAAAAAAAAACGAGATCATGTCCTTTGCAGGGACATGCATGAGCAGTGTTCTTTCAGGCCCTAATATTTGTGAAGTGTCTAACATGTTGTTTAGATATCTAAGAACTTTCCTCTCTCCCTTGTAAGGAAAATCACTTCTCTTAAGTGCCATTTTTCTTCCACTTCTTTAAGGAAATCTCTTCACTTTTCTTTTTTTTCCTCAGTAAATGATATCTATGTATTTAGTGCATATTTAATTCTTTCAAGCTTTATTGAGTTATGTCAGTTTTGAGTCTAGGTCCATTAGGTAATCAGGCCTCTGAGAAACTCATATTTTTTCAATGATTATACCTAATCACTTCTAAACAACTACAGATTCTCAAATGTTTTGGACACAACAACAAAAAATGATAAATTGAACCCTCGCTGATGCTTTTAAAAGTAAACAAGCAAATCATCAGGGATATGGGAGATAAAAACAATGATTAATTCTCACTGTCCAAGGATATATAAGCGGGTAGGGGAAAGCCTTCAAACAAGGAGTTTACTCCTTTGACCTTTGATAAAAGGATAAGCTTTCTCAGACAGGCCCAAGGAGGAGCTTGTTGATAGAGTTATCACAACCACTCCACCCCTCAGAATTCCTCTGCCTTCACCACTTGGCTGTGGAGTTAAATATGTCTTCAGAGTTCCTTATAACTCTTGATTTTTCTTAACTGGGCCTTTCTCATTTCATGAATTTTACTACTAATCACTTGGGGAAAATAGGTAATAAGCAATCAACTTGGGATTTTAATAGAAATTTCAAAATGTTAACAGTCTTAAGTCCATTTGGTTTGTATTCTGGAGTCTTCTTGAGATGTTTCTGAGTTTTCTCTGTTGATGTTCTACCTTGGTTACTTGTTCATTGTCAGAGGGGGTTTCACTAATCTCTCACTCTTCCAGAAATTGTTCATTAGCACAAGAAAGAGTAATCCTTTCCTCCATGTTATCTCCCTTTCCATAGTGGAGATTTAATAAAAATAAAATAATCAGTTTTTCCTTCCCTGAGAGTGGCAATTGATATTTTTAACTCCAGATTGAATGATGCTCCAATCACTAGCTTTTTTAAGACATACTTTAGTTTGTCAATTTTTCCAATTGGAATAGAGGATTGGAAGAGTAGAAAAAGGAAAAAAAGCTAAGAAATATTACATAAATAAAAATTTTGGCTGGAGAAGGAAGTAAATGGTAAGTACATGGGAGGATATCTAGCTACTATTTTTGGGCAAAATGCAAAGAAAATAGTCTGTTTTCCAGCATTTGATCGATCTTTTCTTGGGCTCCTTTTTTCCAGCAGGTCCAGATCATTTGTTGTGATTAAGATGTCAGGTTGTCAGCTTGAGTTGAATTTGCTCTCTGAAGAATGTTTTACATTATCTTCTTTGTTCATTAGGCTAGACTTTAACACATCATGCTTTTTCTTATATAAATTGCCAATGATACTAGTGTTATTATTACATAAATTATTTGTGTATTGGTGTTCTGTATATTTTTATAATTGTAAATCATAAATACTCTTACTCATGCATAGAATATTTGCTGTTCTTTGAAAGGAAGCATTTGAGTTCATAGATAATTCATAGAGAATTTTGCTTATTTTAGATGACATCTCTGTGTTCACGTATTTTTTTTTACTTTCTTTGCTTTCTTGTCTTATCTACAGATATTACCTCTGATTTTTCTTACATTTAGTATGGGCCATAGGTATTTAGCCCCATCCTATGTATTGGTCCCCTGACTCTAATTTTTCCAACAAAAAAAATCCATTCTGCATAACACCTCCATGTAACTCTTTCTATTTTCACACAACTCTTTTTTTTTTCACACGATTCCACTCTTCAAATGGCAATAGTCTTCTATTGCATATATATTACATACAAAATAAATTCAAATACTTCAGACTGACACCCATAGATTTTTGCTATTTTGTTCTTGCCTGCCCACTTTTCTACTATTTTTTTAGTCTATAAGCACCAAACTAAGCACTCATTTTTCTCATTTTCTGAAGCAGAGGTGGAAACCTGGCCTGTTCATATGCAGATTATCATGTAGGTTATTACATGAAGATTATCATGTAGATTATTACATGAAGAATAATTCCTCTGGATTCCTACCAAACCATGTCAGTTACTGGGGAGGTTACAAGTGTTAGAGTTTGTGTCTGAAGGGCACAAAGGGCAAAAGGAATAATATTCTTTTGTCTGGGGGGAAGACTTGTCATTCAAAATAAAGGAGTTCTACATCTGTACAGATAGTAGATATATGATAAACTCTTCCACTGTAATTCTCAGAATCAAGTGAAATCTACTACAGTTGGGGGAGAGCAGTAAGGCTGTTAATGTCACATGAAAATCAATGGTTACGGCTTAGGGATATAGTACTGGGAATATTTCAGTGAGGTTGTTGGAAACCAGAAAGTATTGTCTGCTATGACAAGAGTGTTGGGTATGTGAAAGTACTACATATGCTCACTTTGAACTTACTTAACTATTATTACCTTGAATAATGACTTTTACTTTACAGCACTTGAAGACACCTTTCTCCATCAGATACAGGTTCTTCATCTTTGACTGAAGACATAAAAATGATATAAATGATTAAAGATATACAAAGAGATAAATAGATATAAATGGTTTAAGTGACTTTCTTCTCTGAAAATTCCTTAAGGGAAGGACTCTGCTTTCTGAAGCTTTTGATCTCCCATTTTATTATAAACATTTCCTGTACTTGCCTGTAGGTAATAGCTTGTAAGTATCTATTTTCTGAATATGTTTTGAAGAAACACATAATATATTCTCCTGATTCCCAGGGGATACATTCTGAAAACCCTCTCGGATAGTTATTTGTCAAATATTTATTGAGTACCAAATGTGTACAGGCACTATTCTCTTTTCTATGGATGTAGCAGTGAACAGATGAAGATTTTATTTCTAATGTAAAATGCCACATAGTTTTCTACTCAAAGATCTTTTTCAATGTTTTTCTTTTTCCTGATTAACATAAAAAAATGGGCAAGTCATGTAGGCTTACTCTGTGTGTGTGTGTGTGTGTGTGTGTGTATGTGCAGAATACACAATTGGAAGCACTTGGTGTCCTGGAAAGTGCCAAGTACAAAAGACTCAGATTTGATTCCTACTGCTCCATTTACTAACTAAATAGAAGAAAGTTGCCTAAACCCTCACTTTTTGTTTGTTTGCCTATTTTTATGTGTATTTTAATGGGAGTACTTTTATAAAACAATACCTCATTAAAGCTAAGAACACTTATCATATTTAGACTGCAAGTTTCAAATCTTGATTCTGCCACTTCACACTTAATGGCTGTGTAACCTTAGGCAAGTTTTATATCCCTTTTGTCCTCCAGTTTTCTCATCTGTAAAATACAAATATAACATACCTCATATGGTTGTTTTGAGGATCAAATGAGTTCCTATATGTGAAGTACTTTGCATAATACCTGGCATACAGTGTTATATGAGCTAACTATCACTACTACTACCATTACTAATACAATTCTTGCAGTTTTGTTGGAAAACTAGATATGATATATATCAAAATTCTCAACATAGCACTGGATGCATGACTGTCATCCAAAAAATTGAAATTATTACTGAAGCAATCAGTCATTTTTTATTATTCTATGAGCCTCAGAAGCATCATTCTAGTGAAGAATAGTAGGATAATAATTTATGTTAAATGAAGAGATATTTTGGAAGAAAGAGAGGCAACATAGCCATCTTAAGAAAAGTAATAGGGAGAGGTTCCAAGATGGCTGAATAGGAACAGCTCCAGTCTGCAGCTCCCAGCATGAGCAACACAGAAGAGGGGTGATTTCTGCTTTTCCAACTGAGGTACCAGGTTCATCTCATTGGGGCTTTGCAGACAATGGGTGCAGCCCACAGAGCAGGGCAGGGCATCACCTCACCTGGAAAGCACAAGGGGTTAGGGAATTCCTTTTCCTAGCAAAGGGAAGCCATGACAGATGGAACCTAGAAAATCAGGACACTCCCACCCTCATACTGTGCTTTTCCAAAGGCCTTAGCAAAGGGCACACCAGGAGATTATATCTGGCCCCTGGCTCAGAGGGTCACACACCCATGGAGCCTTGCTCACTACACTAGCACAGCAGTCTAGATCAAACTGCAAAGCGGCAGTGAGGCTGGGGGAGGGGAGTCCACAATTGCTGAGGATTGAGTAGGTAAACAAAGCTGCTGGAAAGCTTGAACTGGGTGGAGTCAACAGCAGCACAAGGAGGCCTGCCTGCCTCTATAGACCCCACCTCTGGAGGCAGGCATAGCTGAACAAAAGGCAGAAGAAACTTCTGCAGACTTAAATGTCCCTGTCTGACAGCTTTGAAGAGAGTAGTGGTTCTCCCAGCACCGAGAGTGAGATATGAGAATGGACAGACTGCCTCCTCAAGTGAGTCCCTGACCCCCGAGTAGCCTAACTGGGAGACACCTCCCAGTAGGGGCCGACTAACACCTCATACAGCCAGGTGCCCCTCTGAGATGAAGCTTCCAGAGAAAGGATCAGGCAGCAACATCTGCCATTCTGCAATATTTGCTGTTCTGCAGCCTCTGCTGGTGATACCCAGGCAAACAGGGTCTGCAGTGGACCTCCAGCAAACTCCAACAGACCTGCATTTGAGGGTCCTGACTGTCAGAAGGAAAACTAACAAACAGAAAGGACATCCACACCAAAACCCCATCAATACATTGCCTTCATCAAAGACCAAAGGTAGATAAAACTACAAAGATGGGGAGCAACCAGAGCAGAAAAGCTGAAAATTCTAAAAATCAGAGCACCTCTTCTTAAAAGAATTCAGCTTGTCACCAGCAATGGAACAAAGCTGGATGGAGAATGACTTTGACAAGTTGAGAGAAGAAGTCTTCAGACTATGGGTAATAATGAACTTCTCCAAGCTAAAGGAGGATGTTCGAAACCATCACAGAGAAGCTAAAAGCTTTGATAAAAGATTAGATGAATGGCTAACTAGAATAAACAGTGTAGAGAAGTCCTTACATGACCTGATGGAGCTGAAAACTATGACATGAGAACTATGTGATGCATGCACAAGCTTCAGTAGCCAATTCGATCAAGTGGAAGAAAGGGTATCAGTGATTGAAGACCAAATGAATGAAATGAAATGAGAAGAGAAGTTTAGAGAAAAAAGAGTAAAAAGAAATGAACAAAGCCTCCAAGAAATATGGGACTATGTGAAAAGACCAAATCTATGTCTGATTGGTGTACCTGAAAGTGATGGGGGAGAATGGAACTAAGTTGAAAAACACTCTTCAGGATATTATCCAGGAGAATTTCACTGACCTAACGAGGCAGGCCAACATTCAAATTCAGGAATTACAGAGAATGCCACAAAGATACTCCTCGAGAAGAGCAACTCCAAGACACACAATTGTCAGAATAACCAAAGTTGAAATGAAGGAAACAATGCTAAGGGCAGCCAGAGAGAAAGGTCGGGTTACCCACAAAGGGAAGCCCATCAGATGAACAGCAGATCTCTCAGCAGAAACTCTTCAAGCCAGAAGAGAGTGGAGGCCAACATTCAACATTCTTAAAGAAAAGAATTTCAAATATAGCCAAACTAAGCTTCATAAGTGAAGGAAAAATAAAATCCTTTACAGACAAACAAATGCTGAGAGATTTTGTCACCACCAGGCCTGCCTTACAAGAGTTCCTGAAGGAAGCACTAAATGTGGAAAGGAACAACCAGTTCCAGCCACTGCAAAAACATGCCAAATTGTAAAGATCATCAATGCTAGGAAGAAACTGCATCAACTAATGAGCAAAACAACCAGCTAATATCATAATCACAGGATCAAATTCACACATAACAATATTAACCTTAAATGTAAATGGGCTAAATGCTCCAATTAAAAGACACAGACTGATAAATTGGATAAAGAGTCAAGACCCATCAGTGTGCTGTATTCAGGAGACCTATCTCATGTGCAGAGACATATATAGGCTCAAAATAAAGAGATAGAGGAAGATCTACCAAGCAAATGGAAAACAAAAAAAAAGCAGGGGTTGCAATCCTAGTCTCTGATAAAACAGACTTTAAATCAACAAAGATCAAAAGAGACAAAGAAGGCCATTACATAATGGCAAAGGGATCAATTCAACAAGAAGAGCTAACTATCCTAAATATATATGCACCCAATACGGGAGCACCCAGATTTATAAAGCAAGTCCTTAGAGACCTACAAAGAGACTTAAACTCCCACACAATAATAATGGGAGACTTTAACACTCCACTGTCAACATTAGACAGATCAACAAGACAGAAAATTAACGAAGTTATCCAGGAATTGAACACAGCTCTGTACCACGCAGACCTAGTAGACATCTACAGAACTCTCCACCCCAAATCAACAGAATACACACCCTTCTCAGTACCACATCACACTTATTCCAAAATTGACCACATAGTGAAGTAAAGCACTCCTTAGCAAATGTAAAAGAACAGAAATTATAACAAACTGTCTCTCAGACCACAGTGCAATCAAATTAGAACTCAGGATTAAGAAACTCACTTAAAACAGCACAACTACATGGAAACTGAACAACTTGCTCCTGAATGACTGCTGGGTACATAACAAAATGAAGACAGAAATAAAGATGTTCTTTGAAACCAATGAGAACAAAGACACAACATACCAGAATCTCTGGGACACATTTAAAGCAGTGTGTACAGGGAAATTTATAGCACTAAATGCCCACAAGAGAAAGGAGAAAAGATCTAAAATTGACACCCTAACATCACAATTAAAAGAACTAGAGAAGCAAGAGCAAACACATTCAAAAGCTAGCTAGCAGAAGGTAAGAAATAACTAAGAGCAGAGCAGAACTGAAGGAGATAGAAACACAAACACCCCTTCAAAAAATCAATGAATGCAGAAGCTGGTTTTTTTAAAAGATCAACAAAATTGATAGATGACTAGCAAGACTAATAAAGAAGAAAAGAAAGAAGAATCAAATAGATGCAATAAAAAATGATAAAGGGGATATCACCACCGATTTCACAGAAATACAAACTACCATCAGAGAATATTATAAACACCTCTATGCAAATAAACTAGAAAATCTAGAAGACATGGATAAATTCCTGGACACATACACCCTCCCAAGACTAAACCAGGAAGAAGTTGAATCCCTGAATAGACCAATAACAGGTTCTGAAATTAAGGCAATAATTAATAGCCTACCAAGCAAAAAAAGTCCAGGACCAGATGGATTCACAGCCCAATTCTACCAGAGGTACAAGGAGGAGCTGGTACCATTCCTTCTGAAACTATTCCAATCAATAGAAAAAGAGGAAATCCTCCCTAACTCATTTTATGAGGCCAATATCATCCTGATACCAAAGCCTGGAAGAGAATTTTAGACTAATATCCCTGATGAATATTGATGCAAAAATCCTCAATAAAATACTGGCAAACCGAATCCAGCAGCACATCAAAAATCTTATCCACCACGATCAAGTTGGCTTCATCCCTGGGATGCAAGGCTGGTTCCACATACACAAATCATAAACGTAATCCATCATATGAACAGAACCAAAGACAAAAACCACATGATTATCTCAATAGATGCAGAAAAGGTCTTTGACAAAATCCAACAGCCATTCATGCTAAAAACTCTCAATAAACTAGGTATTCATGGGACATATCTCAAAATAATAACAGCTATTTGTGACAAACCCACAGCCAATATCGTACTGAATGGGCAAAAACTGGAAGCATTGCCTTTGTAAACTGGCACAAGACAGGGATGCCCTCTCTCACTACTCCTATTCAACATAGTGTTGGAAGTTCTAGCCAGGGCAATCAGGCAAGAGAAAGAAATAAAGGGTATTCAATTAGGAAAAGAGGAACTCAGATTGTCCCTGTTTGCAGATGGCATGATTGTATATTTAGAAAACCCCATCATCTCAACCCAAAATCTCCTTAAGCTGATAAGTAACTTCAGCAAAATCTCAGGATACAAAATCAACGTGCAAAAATCACAAGCATTCCTATACTCCAAAAACAGACAAACAGAGAGCCAAATCATGAGTGAACTCACATTCACAATTACTTCAAAGAGAATAAAATACCTAGGAATCCAACTTATAAGGAATGTGAAGGACCTCTTCAAGGAGAACTACAAACCACTACTCAATGAAATAAAAGAGGACACAAACAAATGGAAGAACATTCCATGCTCATGGATAGGAGGAATCAATGTTGTGAAAATGGCCATACTGCCCAAGGTAATTTATAGATTCAATGACATCCCCATCAAACTAACTATGACTTTCTTCACAGAATTGGGAAAAACTACTTTAAAGTTCATATGGAACCAAAAAAGAGCCCTCATTGCCAAGGCAGTCCTAAGCCAAAAGAACAAAGCTGGAGACATCACGCTACCTGACTTCAAACTGTATTACAAGGCTACAGTAACCAAAACAGCATGGTACTGGTACCAAAACGGAGATATAGACAAATGGAATAGAACAGAGCCCTCGGAAATAATACCACACATCTGCAACCATCTGATATTTGACAAACCTGACAAAAACAAACAATAGGGAAAGGATTCCCTATTTAATAAATGGTGCTGGGAAAACTGGCTATCCATATGTAGAAAGCTGAAACTGGATCCCTTCCTTACACCTTATACAAAAATTAATTCAAGATGGATTACAGACTTAAATGTTAGACCTAAAACCATAAAAACCCTAGAAAAAAAACCTAGGCAATACCATTCAGGCCATAGGCATGGGCAAGGACTTCATGTCTAAAACACCAAAAGCAATGGCAACAAAAGCCAAAATTGACAAATGGGATCTAATTAAACTAAAGAGCTTCTGCACAGCCAAAGAAACTAGCATCAGAGTGAACAGGCAACCTACAGAATGGGAGAAAATTTTTACAATCTACCCATCTGACAAAGGGCTAATACCCAGAATCTACAAAGAACTTAAACAAATTTACAAGAAAATAATCAAACAAACCAATCAAAAAGTGGGCAAAGATATGAACAGACATTTCTCAAAAGAAGACATTTATGCAGCCAACAGACACATGAAAAAATGCTCATCATCACTGGTCATCAGAGAAATGCATATCAAAACCACAATGAGATATCATCTCACACCAGTTAGAATAGTGATCATTAAAAAGTCAGGAAACAACAGGTGCTGGAGAGGATATGGAGAAATAGGAATGCTTTTACACTGTTGGTGGGACTGTAAACTAGTTCAACCATTGTGGAAGACAGTGTGGCGATTCTTCAAGGATCTAGAAGTAGAAATACCGTTTGACCCCACCATCCCATTACTGGGTATATACCCAAAGGATTATAAACCATGCTTCTATAAACACACATGCACACATATGTTTATTGTGGCACTATTCACAATAGCAAAGACTTGGAACCAACCTAAATATCCATGAATGATAGACTGAATTAAGAAAATGTGGCACATAAACACCATGGAATACTATGCAGCCATAAAAAGGATGAGTTCATGTCCTATGTAGAGACATGGATGAAGCTAGAAACCATCATTCTGAGCAAATTATCACAACGACAGAAAACCAAACACAGCATGTTCTTACTCATAGGCGGCAACTAAACAATGAGAATACTTGGACACAGGGTGGGGAACATCACACATCAGGGCCTGTCGTGGGGTGGGGGTAGAGGGTAGGGATAGCATTAGGAGATATACTTAATGTAAATGACGAATTAATGGGTGCAGCACATCAACACGGCACATGTATACATATGTAACAAACCTGCATGCTGTGTACATGTACCCTAGAACTTAAAGTATAATAATAAAAAAGAAAGAAAGAAAAAGAAAAGTAATAAATTAATATCCGAATTGCGAAGAAAAAAAAAAGTAATAGCTATTTGTCATATGTAGAAGTTGTCTTAGTCACTATCGCTCCCCTGGCATACTATGATCTACACTAAACAGAAGTATTATATTTTGATTTATTATAATTTAATATAATACACACATCCATTATAATTATAGTTCCAAAATTAAAATCCAGGAATGGTCACTTCTTATCTAAAATACTTAGGTACAAGTTAACCCTTGGGATCAAGCCCAGACTCCCCACCCTGATATGCATAAGGCCTTTCATAGTGTGACCCACCTCCACCTTTCCGGGCTCACTTCTTGTAGATCCTGCACTGCTCTATACATTGCATCCCACACCAGATCACTTTTATTTTTCAATTACATCAGTGCCCAGGGTCCCTGTTGGTCTACACATTCTATGTGATACCTTTCCCATAATTTACTCATCCAATTTAAATACCACTTCCTCATTTCCCCATCTGGTTAGCTGCTCCTGCTGTGATCCCACAGGCTTTATACACATCTTTAAAAGCATCATTTACATTGCCTTAACACTATATGTATGCATTTATCACAACATGGAGAGAGATCAATGAGGATAGGGACTGTGCTTCTACATCACTGGAGCCTGACATGTCATGATCCTTAACATGATAGAATATTTACTGAATAAATAAACGGACAACTCAGTGAAGGGAGAGAGGTAAGTTTTGTTATCACCACTTCAGAGGTAAGAGCGGTGAGGCTTTGAGGGTCCATCAGTAATTCCTATTGAAAGCTAAGTGAATAGCAGACCTCTCATTTGCACCCAGCATTGTCTGTAGGGGCTGGCCCTTTAGGAGACCTTTTCTAGATTCATCCTGACTACTGTGCCCTGTGTGGCCTGGCTCATTTTATTTGAGTGCAATTTCTGCCTAATGCAGTGTCTCTCAATCCTGGGTGCACATTAAATAGTTCATAGCAGGGTGCCTGCTACTCAATGAAATGCTTAAATGTTTATGGGAAAGGGGAGAAAAAAACACTGAAACTGACTTTCTTTCTTAAACTTTTAATTCTTTAGGACTTTTTGGTTCTTATACTAAGTTCCTCCAAGTTTCATAATTAGTTTAAGTGATTTTAATCTGATTTTAACTCCCTTACTCATTCCCCAAGGGTTTGTTTCCCCTTTTCTCAACTAAGTTAAGAACTTCTAGACTATACACTTAAAATTAATTGAGATTGGCCCCAGTTGAATTTCTTAGCTGTATAACAGGATTTTCATTTGAAGCTATTTATTCCTGACAATCTCTACTCTTAGAGTGTCGAGTTCTCTTAAAAGGGCTGTTTATCAGTGAAAGTTTCCAGATACTCTCAAATGTGTTTCATCATTAGCCAGGAGCCAGGAGGAAATAGAGCTCCTGGGACGCTGTTATTTCAAACCTAGATAGAGCTTCCAAGTTTTTCCCAGTGGTCTCAGTAGAAGTAGGCTGTGGATCTACTACTGCGTTGCTCCCTTTGAGCCCTCAAACTCAGCTGTCAGTCCATTGAATTGTACATTAACTAGGCACGATTATGTCACTCCATGGCCTACAATCCTCCAATGGCTTCTCACAACTTTTAAACTAATATTGACTAATTACCTTTCATGCAAACCTATATTATCTGGGTTAAACCACATATACCCACAGATATCCACATAATATCCTGCCTTTCAATCCATCTGATCTACTTGCAGGGTCCCAAAAGCATACCTCTGTTCCTTCATGCTTGTGCTTTACTACTCCTAGAGTGCTTTTTTTTCCCCTTTTATTACTTTGCCCAGATCTCTACTATTCATTTTTTAAAACTTAAGTTCAAGCGTCACCGAAGGGGCACCTTGACCGACACCACTCATCCCTCATCCAAGCGGATACTATCTCCTCTTTCTCTAGTTTCCCAAGGCATGAAAGGCCCTTCTCTGCTGGCATTCGCACTGTACTGTGCTGAATTATTGACCAGACTTCAGCTCTTTGTAAAACAAGCACATTTCCTCATTTGGCTTTGTATCTCCAGCACTCAATGCAATGCTTATTACATGCCAGGCACTGTCCTAATTGATGGGGATTAGTGAATGGTACAATCTACCAAGATTCAAACCCAAATCATCAACATCTCTTAGATCTTTTGTTCTCCAAGTTCTGATATGTAAACACTAGTGATTCATAAAATGTTTCATACTCTCTTAAATAATTTGAAAACATTTTGGAATCTCTAGGGAAAAATACACAATTCCTATGTATTTCATGTATGGTTTATGAGACTTCATAAATAATATGAATTCAATCTCCTGGTTGAATTCATTTTTTTAACTGGCAGGCACTGTAATGGACACGCGACATGTAATGACCAATAAGGCAACATCATTGCTTTCAGTGAATTTCCCATATAGCTGAAAAATGACACATGATCAAATAATTGCAATGCAATATGACAAATGTGATAATCAAAGGAGGAAAATGTCAACTCTTAAAAGTTTTCATAAATGTAGCCATTGAGCTAATCTTAAAGGGGCAAAAGATGTAGGAGAATATAAAAGTTTAAAGAACCCATAAGGAAGAAAAATCCCAAAACGAAGTATTTATAATTTTAACAACTATAATAATAACATCAATACTTACTCTATGCTACACATTACTGTAATTGATTTTACATATATTAATTCAGTTAATGCTAAAAATAATCCCTTGTAGTAAGTAATATTACCTATTGGTTTCTTAGGGCTTCCATAATAGAGTGCAAGCATAACTCTAAGATATGGAAGTTATAACTCTAAGACATGGCTTCAGACCATGACAATAAAACAAACATTCTAATAAAGTTAGTCACATTAATATTTTGATTTCCCAGTGTATATAAAAAGTTATATTTACACTATATTATAGTATATTTATGGTGCAATAACATTATGCCTAAGAATATAATGTATATACCTTACGTTAAAAATACTTTATGCTAAAAAATGCTAAGAATATTCTGAACCTTCAGCAAGTTGTGATCTTTTCTCTGGTAGGTCAGACCTCTGGTAGATCTAGCAGGTTGATGGTTGCTGACAGATCAGGGTGATGGCTGCTGAAGTTTGGAGTGGATGCAACAATTTCTTAAAACAAGAAAAAAAAAAAAAGAGTTTGCTACATTGATTGACTCTTCCTTTCAAAAAATGTATTCTTGTAGCATGTGATGCTATTTGATAGCATTTTGCCCACAGTAGAACTTCTTGCAAATATGGAGTCAATCCTCTCAAACCCTGCTGGAGCTTTATTAGATAAATTTATAGAATATTCTAAGTACTTTTTTGTCATTTCAACAGTGTTCAGAGCATCTTCACCAGAAATAAATGTCATCTCAAGAAACCATTTGCTCATCCATAAGATGCAACACCTCATTCATTCAAATTTTATTATGTGATTGAATAATTTGTTTCCATCTTCAGGCTCCACTTGTACTCTAGTTCTCTTGCAATTTCTCCCACATCTGCAATAACTTTCTTCATTGAAGTTTGAACCCCCTCTAAGTCATCCATGTGGTTTGTATTCAACTTCTTCCACACTTCTGTTAATGTTGATATTTTGACTACCTCCCATGAAAATTAATGTTTTTGATTGTATCTAAATAGTTAACCCCTTCCAAAAGGTTTTCTATTAATTTTGCCCAAATTCATCAGAGGAATCACTGTATGTCAGCTATACCCTTACAGAATGTATTTCTTAAATAATAACAACTGAAAGTCAAAATTACTCCTTAATCCATGGGCGGCCAAATGGATGTTGTGTAGGTAGGAATGAAAGCAATATTCATCTCCTTGTATATCTCCATCAGCACTCTTGGGTGACCTTGTCAATGTGCAGTAATATTTTGAATGAAATCTTTTTTTTTTTAAGAAGTAAGTCTCAACAATGGACTTGAAATATTCAGTATATCATGGTATAAACAGATGTGCTGTCATCTAAACCTTTTTCTATTTAAAGAGCACAGGCAGAGTTAAATTTAGTATTTTTGATGGCTTTAGGACTTTTGGAATGGCTTCAACTAAATAAGCACTGGTTTCAACTTAAACTCACCAGCTGCTTTAGCTCCTAACAAGAGAGTTAGCCTATTCTTTGAAGCTTTAAAACCAGGCATTGACTTCTCTCTAGCAAAGAAAGTCCTAGATGGCATCTTCCAATAGAAGCCAATTTGTCTACCTTGAAAATTGGTTGTTTAGTGTAGTCACTTTCATCTATTATCTTAGCAAGATTTTCTGGTTAATTTGCCACAGCTTTTCTATCAGAACTTATTGCTTCACCTGGCACTTTTATTTTATGAAAATGGACTCTTTTCTTAAATCTCTTGAACCACTGCCAGCTTCAAACTCTTCTTCTTCAACTTCCTCACTGCTCTCAGGACTCACAGAATTGAAGAGAGCTGGGACCTTGCTCTGGATTAGGCTTTAGCTTAACAGAAGGTTGTAGCTGGTTTGATCTTCTATCCAAACCACTAAAACTTTCTCCATATCAGCAATAAGACTGTTTCACTTTCTTATCATTTATGTGTTCACGAGTAGCACTTTTGATTTCCTTCCAGAATTTTTCTTTTGCATTTACAGCTTGACTACATTTCATATAAAAGGCCTAGCTTTTGGCTTATGTTGGCTTTGGACATGCTTTCCTCATTATTATTTTTACCTCTAATATTTATCTAATATTATTCCTACCTCTAGGTAATTATTCCTACCTCTTGATTTAATGTGAGAGATGTGTGACTATTCCTTTCAACTGAACATTTATAGGCCACAGTAGGGTTATTAATTGACATAATTTCAGTATTTCTACGTGTCAGAGAACAGGGAGGCCTGAAGAGAGGGAGAAGGACTGTTGGCGATGGAGGTGGGAGGGAAGGAGGACGGCTGGCAGATGGAGCAGTCAGAACATACACAAAACTTCACCATCTTATACAGATGTGGTTTGTGGCACCCCAAAACAATTACAAGAGTGACATCAAAAATCACTGATCACAGATCATAATAAGAGATTTAGTAATATTGAAAAATTTGAAATATTGTGAGAGTTACCAAACTGTGACAGAGACGTGACGTGAACACATGCTGTTGGAAAAACGTCACTGAGAGACTTCTGCAATGTGGGGTTGCCACAAACCTTCAATTTGGAAACAATGTAATATCTGCATAAAGCAATAAATTGAATTGTAATCAAATGTGATATACCTGTGCCACAGACTGGGTAGCTTAAGCAACAGAATTTTTTTTTGTCTTACAGTTCTGGAAAATTAAAGTCTGAGATCAAGGTATCACTAGGGTTGGTTTATTTTAAGGCTTCTTCCCTTGACTTGTAGATGGCCATCTTTTTTCCTGCATCTTCACATAGTCTTCTCTGTCCCTGCCCATGCTCAAATTTCCTCTTCTTCTAAGGACTTCATTCATATTGGATTCTGGCCGATGCTAATGATTTCATTTCAACTTAATTATCTATTTAAAGATCTTATATCCAAATAAAGTAACATTCTGAAGTATTAGGAGTTAGGACTTAAACATTTGAATTTTACAGGGATACAGTTTAGCTCATAATATGTTATAATCCCCACTTCACTGAAAAGAAGAGTGGAGTACATGAAGTTAAGTAGCTTGCCCCAGTTTGCAGAATTACTAAGTATCACAATCATCTAGCTCCAGAATCTGTGAGGCTAGCCTTTATATTGTATGATTCTCTGTTTATATTTTAAAATAAGAAACAAAATTCACAGACCTATTGAAATTTTAGGATATCTCTTTTGTTTGTGGTAAACCATAATTCACAAATAGCAAAAATGTGCCTATGTCTGTACCATAGGCATACCAATTTCTTGAAAGCTAAGCAGGGTCTAGCCTCGTTAGTACTTGGATGGGAGACCAAATAGCAAATATATAAAATGTCTTGTCTGAGGAAATTAAATTGGCTCCTGTATTAAGCTGTAGAACTAATGGTTTCTTCTCTGTGCAAGTATTATGACCACAACTAATCTCACTGCATGTTAGGCACTGTCCTTGGTGTACTGTACACCTCATCTCATTTATGTCTCACAGCTCTTTACAGTTTGTTATTATCCATATTTTACAGAAGAGCAAACTGAAACTTCCAGAGATTATCTCCTCTCTCCTCACAAAAACCAATAACAGGAATTTGAAACAAGGTTTCTTAGGAGGAGGTTTTGTATTTCTGGCTTCTCTTCGTGCTCCCACATCCCAGGGGTAAAGTTAGGATGCCTTGTAGAAGCCTTTGTGATTGTGGAAATTGGACTTTCCCCTCTTGTATGTTCATCTGGCAGGTTCTTCCCATGTTCGTAACAAGATATATTGTACTGCTTTCCCCAACTCCCTTCACTTTCACTGCCTGTTGTGATGTGAGCTGTTTAGGTCCCTTTCAGCACTCTTAAAGTCACCTCCCAAGTACTCCGTGGCCCTCTTCAGGAGGGTATTCTAAGCTAGTCATCATGGATACGTCTAGGCCCAGATCCAGAATCTCATGTCTATGGCATTCTCTTTGACCTACTTATCTGTTGCCACCTCATGCCCTACTAAGCCAGTGCTGGTCTACAGGTCCTCATGGCCTGTGAATAAAAAAGGGTTTCAATTCCACAAGGATAAATCATATGTCTTTAGACTACTGATATTAGTGTTTCACAACTATGCTGTCATCCTTTCTTACATACTCTGAGAGATTTTGTAATCAAATATCTGTTTGTCACGTGAGGTGAAATCAGAAGATGCCTAGTTCTCACTTCTGTGTATAGCTTTGAAAGGCCTGCTAATGCTTGGAACAAAACATGAAAGCCTTGTCCACCTTTCTGTTTTAATTCCCAATTACTAATTTCTTGCATGTTAGTGGAAAAGCATTAAACTTGGAACAGAGCACCGTGATTCTGGTCCTAGCTCTGCCAGCTGAGTGTTATAATAAAAGTCACAGGAATATAAAATGGAACCCCAGATTTCCTACTGCTTTCTAGCTGAGTTACTATTGGCAAATTCTTAGATTCTTTGACTTAATTTTTTCTTCTGTAAAATGGAAACAATAAAATAGTAAGCAAGATATTGTTCAAAGGAAAACTTTAGCCAAATTAAATTTAAAAGAGTTTAATTGAGCAAAGAACAATTCATAAATCAGGTAGCTTCCTGAGCTAGAGTAGGCTCAGATTCTCTAGCATAGCCACATGGTGGAAGAAGATTTATGTGCAGAAAAAGAAAAATAACATTAAAAAAATGAGAGTGAGGTACAGAAACAGATTGGTTATAGCTTGGTGTTTGACTTATTTGAACACGGTTTGAACAGCTGGCAACTTTTGATTAGACAAAACTCAGTGATTGGTGAAAGAATAGACTATAGTCTGTTTACAAGTCCATTTAGGTTATAGTTCACAATGTACAGAGAAACCTTTAGGCTGAACTTAAAATATGTAGGAGACAGTTTTCAGCTAAACTTCATTTGACAATACATTAAGAATTTATTTTATAGAAATTGCTTTATTGCTACATTTGTCTTCTGGGTTAGATTATAAACTCAAGATTATTGGGTAAATAGTTGGCACCTACTGTGTGCATGGCCCTGAGAAAACAAAAGATAAAAAGCTGCTATTCTTCAGCTGGTTGGCAGCATTAATATTCCCCCAATGTACTTGTGCCTGCTCTGAAAACAACAATGCTCTGCCTCTATTTGGATTTGTTCCCTCACAGTGAAAGAAAAAAAAGTGATTGTGATCCTGAATTTCTGAAATAAGGAATGTGTTTAACAGATAATCTAGCATCTGTTTTCTGTACCTTTCCCACCCTGTTGACAAATTCTCCTCCATCTACATTGCTTAAAGCTTAGTCAGAAAGTAACAGAAACCTCCTCATGGAGAGAAAGGAAGGAAAGAACAGAAACCTAGATAGGGAACATGAGAGTGTCAGAGAAACAAGCCCAGATAGGTCAGCCAGAAGAACTGGGTTCTCATGTTAACTCAGTCCCTTACCAACTTTGTTCACTACTTTCTCTCTGCCCTTTTTTTTAAGTATGATTTCACGTTATCTCCTTCGTTGTATTTGTTATGCTAATACATACCCTTTCCTGATCTTGCAATGTATTCATTGCTACTCCTTGAGTATAAAGAGTGTGAATCCTGAGTCCTCTGAGAAAAGGAACACTTAAGGTGTTTAATGCTAATTAATGCAGGTGTCTGTTGGATAAACAGCTTACACTTCAAGATGAAGGTCAAGCAGAGCATCTTCCAAGAGAGAGAAAATCTACACATCAGACTTTGGTAGAAGCATATGCATACTCACATCTGCAGAAACACCCCTGTCATCCTGTGTAAACACACAGAGAACAGGGTATTTACTATTATTAGTAACAGAGTGGTAGCCAAGACCTCCTGATTCCAGTATTGGTTGTACCGTTAACTGTGACCTTTGGATTCAAATTTTATTTTGCCTCTGTAAAATGAGGGGTTTGGAAGGGAAGAAAACAAACTACTGCTTCTTCAGAACTGAGTCAATCATTTATGTTTTCTCATTTTATCCATAAGTATTATTACTCGACATTTCACTTCCTTATTTTATTTTTGTTCTCATAACTACGTTAAAATGGATAGTACCATCTGCTTTCTATAAATGAGCACACTGAGGCCTAGAGAGTTTTATTGGATTAAGTTTAAATGGAAATGTTTGTTATCATTTAAAAATTACAAATTTGTTTTAACAAGTAACTGCTTCAAAACAAGTACTACATGAAGAAACAAACAAACAAACAAAAAAGAATAAAAAATATAGGAATGCACTGGCCTTGCTATTATACAACTACAATTCAATAAATTTTGAGTGACTAGAAATTTGAGTGGCTGGAGGCATCTCAAGCTGTAGTTCTCAAAGACAGTGTGATTGTCACATCATCTGTCCTGGTCTTTCAGAAAGATGACATCTAAGAAAAATAACTCCAGATTCTCTTGTATTTTCATTATCTCATTATTCCCATGGCTTCAGTTATTAGCTAGAGGTTGGTGGGTTCTCCATTTGTGCTTCCAAAGTTAATCTTACTCTGAAATCCAGACCCAGATATCTAGCTAATGACCTGACGTCCCCACTGAAATGTCTCAAAAACATCTTGCAGCACAGCACATCTAGAATCATGACATTAACATCCTCCCCTAATATTCCACTTCTTCAGGGATTTCTATATCTGGTAATACAAACACTTTGCTCAGTAGCATAAGCCAGAAAATCAGGCATTTTCTGTGGCACCTGGCCTCTCAGTTGTACTGCTTGGACTTCTGGACGTCATCTTTTTTCCTGGACATAATTTTCTCACTGATTTATCTCCCTTGATGCCTGCATATCCACCAACTCCTACTCTTCCTCAGTCGCTTCTTTGCAATGAAATCTGTCTGGTCTTTTACAAATGATAAACTGTTCATGTTATCATTCACCATCCCAGATACAAACAGTGATTTTTTACCACTCTTAGGAAAAAAATACAAATTTCCCTAATGTGGCCTCTGCTACCCTTCATGATTTGGCCTCAGTTCACCTTCCTAGCCTCATCTGGAGCTATTTGCTCCTTGATCCCCATAGACATTTTGGTCAATTTTTAGTTCCTTGAATTTGTCGCATACTTCCGATCAATACTTTATTTAGATTACTTAGTAGTTACCTAATATCTTCTTCTGCTCCAGGATCCCACCCAGGATACTACGTTGTATTTAATCATCCTGTCTCCTTAGGTTCCTCTTGCCTATGAGTGTTTTTCAGACTTTCCTTGTTTTTTGATGACCTTCACAACTTTGAGGAGTACTGCTCAGGTATTTTGTAAAATGTCCCACATTTGATATTTGTCTGATATTTTTCTAATGATTAAACTGGGATATGTGTTTTGAGATGGACAACCATAGAGGTAAAGCACCGTTCTCTTCACATCATATCACAGGTGTATAAGGACTCAAAATGTACCCCAAAGTATGGTGCCTTGGGATGCCGAGTATTTTGAAGTAAAGGAGATTGGAAGGCCTCAGAAGCAAAGTCTCTGTCCCCTCTTTCTCCTGGGAAAGAAGCCATAGAAACTAGACAACTTCTTCCCCAAGTTCATGAAAACTAGAACCTTTCTTTTCCAAAACAAGCCATAAACCCTAAAAATATTACTATCATCTTCTCTCATCTTTCTGTGTAGCAACTGGCCATAAAGAAATACTTTGACCTACGTTGTTTGATAGTAGATCATAAAACCTTAATTTCTAAGGTCCTGCCCTATATGTAGGAGGAGGGACTGCTGCACAGAAAGGTCAAAAAGAATACAAACAGATAGGTCTCACTGGATTGTTTCTCTCAGTCTATTACCATTAGATCATACCCTTTTGTCCTGTCAAATTTCTGCATCACTGGACATAAGCATAAAATCTAAGCATAAAAATAGACAATTTTCCCTGGGTCTTTGTTTCTTTTGTCTGAAGTCTCCCATGTCATATAAAACTTTGATTAAATTATTATGCTTTTCTCTTGTTAATCTGTCTTTTGTTATAGGAGTGTTGGCCATGACCCTTACGATGAGTAGAGAGAAATTATCACACCTCTATCACCCCACAAGGGCCACGCTATTAACATAACTTACCATTGTGAATGTTAACCTTGATTACCTGTCAGAGGTAGTGTTGGTCAACTTTCTCAAACTGTTAAATGATTTCACCATGTTTTGATACTGTACTCTTTGAAAAGAAGTAACTGTGTGCATCCCATACTTAGTGAGTGGGGAGTTACAGATAGTACCTTCAGGGCAGAGTATCTACATAATTATTTGAATTCTTTTACATGATCATAATTATTTGAATTCTTTTACATGATAGATTTATATATTTCTCTCCATTTATTAACTTATATGTTTATAGATTATATCTGTATAGACTCCTCTATATTTATTTTATATGGCTTTATTTTGTGGCTCAAACTCTTCCAGTTTTAGCCTTTAGGAGTGATTTCAGTTGACTCCTCTGTCCCTTTGACATATCTCTAACATTGTGGATGGCTGTGGTTTCTTTGAACATATCCTTACTTTATGGCACTGCAAGATGCTCAACATTCATCTTACATGTTTCTTATTCCAGCCCTAGAGGCTTCCATTTCTTCAAGGAGCCACAGTTCTCTTTATTGGAGAATATTTCTTCTGTTCTGCCTACTTTTTCTTCTTCTGGAATTCCAATTATGCATATGTTACATTTTTTGGAAATTATCCCACAATTCTTAATTATTTTTTATTATTTCTCTTTGCATTTCAGTTTGGGAAGTTTCTGCTAACCTAGCCTCAAGTTCACTGATTCTTTTCTTGACCATATCAACGCTAGTGATATGTGCAACACTGTTGGAGTGTTTTTGATTTCTAGCCTTTCTTTCGATTTTTTCTTAGAGTTTCCATCTTTCTGCTTACATTATTCATGGGTTTTTTGGTGTATTATTTACTTTTTTATTAGAAATGTTATTTTAATGTATTAATTTTATATTATGTATAGTTATTTAAAATTCATATTATTCAAAATTATTTCAGATTCCATGTCTCATAGTTCCCAAATCTATATCATATCTGAGTTGGGTTCTAATGATTGCTTTGTCTCTTCAGATTTTTTTTCTTCTCTGTTGCCATGCCTTGTAATTGTTTATTAAAAGCCATATAGGTTTTATTAGGTAAGATAAACCAAGGTAAATGGGCTTTTAGTGTACAAATTTATGATATTCTGGCAAGGAGTCGGACAATGATTAAATGTTTGTCATAGTTGTTATGGTTTTGAGATCAGAGGCCTCAAGTTTCTCTAGAGTATTTGTTTTTGTCTCTATTTTTGGTTTTAGGTTCCCCTACATACTCTTCCTTAGAGATAGTTTATGTATTTCAGCTCTTTTAGCTGCAATCCACTGTTGTTATACTGAAGCTTTGTTGGATGGTGGTAAAGTATGAGGGAGGGCAGTGTTCAAAATATTCTAATTAAATCTTAGTCCTTTAGTAGACCAGTGCATTGGGGCTTCACAATACAGCTTTTTCTTCTTTTGCCTCTGCCCCTCTATTTGCTTCCCTGACTGCAGTATTTCTATTTATTTCCTTGAAACTCTGACACCTGTGGTTTATATTTACTTCCCCTTAGGTGAGACAGGAAAACTGAAAGAGACTGGACTGAAAGGAATTCTCTTCCTGAAACTGGGATAAGGCTCTAACCATTTCCCCTGGATCATAGGGTTTTGATATGGATAATGTCCTGGGCATATTTCACAATGGTCACTCTCCTCCTCTCTGTGACAGAATAAGGAGAGTATCTTTCTGAGGTCTTCACCATGAAAACCTGGTGGAGTTCCTGGAGGTAAAGCCCCAAACATGTGGAAGTTCCCTTAAGACAGCAGCACCCAGGAATTTCCCACTATCATCACTAGTCTAGACTCAGTCTCCAGTCATTCATGGAAGTGTTTCAGCGTTCCTACCACTTTAGGAATCCAGCTGCTCCTGCCCCTGGTAAGCAGATCTCAGCTATGTGCCTCTGGATGAACCCATCTCTCCACTTTTGAGTATGGCAGTTTGACCCACAACTTCAATTCTCTCATGGGTCCAAGAAAATTTGTTGATTATTAATTTGTCTATTTTTTCCTTATTTTAAGGATGAGAGTGACTAGAGTCTTTACGGACCTGAAATCAGAGTTCCCATGCCAGCTTTCATTTAAAAAACGTATCTTTCCATGTTTCCATCTGTGGTCATCTTTACATTTTTCTAATTTTTCTGTTGTGAATTTCACTGTTGCTAAGATGTTCAGAAAACTATTTAGATTCAGTTCAAATTAAGTTTTGCTAAAATGATGACTACCCCCTCCTCCCTAAATGTCAATGTAATTATCTAAGTTAAACATTAGTATTCCCATGTGAGCTATTCTAGACATGGTTTGGTGAAATTAACTGAAGTTGAGAGTCACTGGTGAAGAACTTAATCAAGATTAATACCTTCATTTGAAAAGGTTGATGAGGTGGGTGAGCACATTAATGGTTCCATCCATTAAATCACTTGGTGCTGAGAATTGATGTCCTTGCCCTACTTAGGTAAAGAATTTTTATTTCATGGCAGAAACAAGATTATTTATAAATTGAACTATAATAGTAATTTTTCTCAATTGACAAAAGGTACAATTTTTGCCTCAAGCCCTTATCTAGTGGCTCATTGTATATCAGGCTATTCCAAAATCAGTCGAAGTTTGACAGGGGTGGTGGAGGGATTATCAGACAGCCTCCTTCTCATTTCAAAAAATTAATTTACCAATTGAAAATACATGGTTTAGTACAAATGTCTACTAAAAATTATTTGTAATATGATTTCCTTTTTGTTTATATTTTCTCTTTTTTATATAACAAACAAGTACTGCTTTTGTGAAGAGAAGAAAACCATAGAAGTTAAAACAAAAGGACTAGTTTATAAAATCATAGGACTTTAACGAAATTGAGGTTTATTTGTTAAGCCAGTTTCTAATTTCTTGTGTTGAGGAAAATGAAGCACAAAAAAACTAATCTTAAATCTTATAATTTCTCATTTTTGCCTATCAGAATAATAAACATCACCAAAGGCACTGCTCACATATACATGGCTTTGGCATTTCTATTACAGCTTATGTTATATCTCATCAATTTTAAAGTGTTTCCAGTATAGTCATAATACTGAGGAGGGGGAAGAAGAGGAGAGAGGAGCTGTGAGAAAGATAATAGCTTTTACTTACCATTTGGCAAGCACTTAACTGTGTATTTTGTGTTATTTTAATTAATGCTCACATTACCTTCATGGCATAAACATAATTCACATTTTGTAGAATAAAGAAGATCAAACAGATTATAAAACTTTACAAATCTTCCTTGTCGTAACCTATAGAACTCAGATTTTTACACAGGTCTATGTGTAGGTTGACCTACAGTAGATACTCAGTAAATATTCATTTAATAATTGCACTAATTTAGAAAGTATTTGGTATGCATGAACCAGATTTTTAGTGTTTTTCAGTGGACTGCCAATTACTCACTAAATTCACAACTGAAAACCAACTTTGACCACAAGTAGTGTTTCAAGTTCAGATCCTCTAATAAACAAAATTGTTTTCTGTCATGGAAAAAATGATCACCATTTCTTCCATTTGGCTTCCTTGTCCTCTTTGTTTTTGTGCTTCAAAATATTGAAAATGGTTTTCTAAAATTGTATTCAATTTATTTGAAGCATTATCACTTCTTTTTCAATACCACATTTTCTACCATGTACCAACCTTTGACCTGCTAGCTTAAAATGTACAGCTAAGTAACGATAGCTTACTTATTTAGTACTTTCACAAAAACTATCATATTGGAAACAGGTAGGACAGATATTATTACTCTTATTTTAGGGATGAGGAGGCTAAGTCTCCAAGTTCAATGATTGGCTTAGAGTCATACAGTCAGATGAAAACACAGAGCTAGGCCTCAAGGAGAGTTCCCCAACTCCAGTTCTTGTGTTCCTTTCTTGTATGTCACACGACTCGATAATGCAAGGCCATTCTCTTTGTCATATTGTTAATGGTCCCCTATAAATTATCCTACATCTTGAGTTTCTACTCCATTCTTACTGGAGTTTTTCAATCCTTTAACTTTTTAGTTTTTGTTCTAGTCAAAGCTTTTAGTTGCGTGAAGCAGAAACTAACTCTGCCTGATTTAAGTAGGAAAAGAATTTGCTGAGAGGCTATTGGGTAGCTCACAAAATCATGGAGCATCAGGTTCAGAAACAGGTGAGAATAAGCAAGAAGGGCATCAGCTAAGACAGCTGCCAAAACCATGCTATAGAACACAGGGCACTTCTTGGGCAATGGATTCCTTTGCTGGTACATCTGGCTTTGCTGCCCCTGAAAACTAAATATTGTTGTATCAACTGCCACTGCCCATTTCTAGGATGGTTTCCGATTGTCCCTGCTTCTTTGTGTCACTATCTCCTGTTTCAAAGTCATGAATGAGTATGTCTGATTGGCATAATATTTATCATATGGTCATACTCTAACTTTAGGAAAAGCCGGGAAACAAAGTACAAGTATTTAAACCATTATCATTGGAGGTAAGCTCTGTCTCCCATCAAGACTCATTAAGCCCACACTTCACCTATCACAACATGGATGTTTAAATCGTTGAAAGCCTCCCACCAGAACCAAAAAAGTGACCAAATTCCAGCACTGTTTCCAGTTTGGTTTTATATGTTCTTTCTCTGGTCTTTCTTTGGGACAAGCAATATATTTAATTTGCAACTATGATTGTCACTCAACCAATGGTTACCTTTATTTTGCAGCATTCTGAAGGTTCAAAACTCAATGTGTAAGTTTTATTCACCTCCTAAGAAATTATTGTTTCAAAGCTAGCCTCAATATTTATTTTAAATGAGTGAACTTCTTCAAGGCCTGAAAGAATAAACTGATACTTTATGAAATATTTTTGAAGTATAAAGAATATATTCGACATCTTTCCATGTCTCCAGATTTTAATATATGCCTTACTTTACTTTAAAAATTTTCAAATATGTCTTTTATACACAATATGTTTCTTAATCTGAATAACCCTTTCCTCTGCAGTATTTTTGAGCAGTGGCTCCGAAGGCACCATCCTCTTCAAGAAGTTTATCCAGAAGCCAATGCACCCATTGGACATAACCGGGAATCCTACATGGTTCCTTTTATACCACTGTACAGAAACGGTGATTTCTTTATTTCATCCAAAGATCTGGGCTATGACTATAGCTACCTACAAGATTCAGGTAAAGTTTACTTTCTTTCAGAGGAATTGCTGAATCTAGTGTTACCAATTTATTTTGAGATAGCACAAAACCTTATGCTTCTACAATGTTATTCCTGAATGCTTTAAATCGAGAAAGTGCATTATAATCCTTAATTTATTACCCGTTTAATAAAAATCTTAAGATCACTAAGAACAGAGAAGTTTGCAAAGGGTGGAGGTGTGATAAGAGGAGGGACTTCCTGTAAGTCTCAAGTAACAGGTCTTCCCTTCCTTCTATGAAAACCACAGTACATAAAGAAGAGAGCTTACTGGTAACTATTTTTCAAAGATTTTCCATTTAGGATTTCTCTATTTCTCCATTTGTCAAACTCTCAGATATAAAAATCATTTTACACTTATAGTCATGTTTACTCACGCCTTTCTCATAGTTACATAGTATTTTTTTCTATGTATGAATCTGTCCTGGGTTTTATTCTTCCCCAGACCCCCAAGATCAGAATTTATCTCGCAAGCTTCTCCATTCTAAGCATCACATTTTATCTGGTATGGACTGAAATCAATAAATCAATTTGAGTGCAAGTGATATTTATCATGAAGTGTCATTTCTCTTAACTAATATAAGTGAAGTTTGCTAGAAAAATGTCATACCTCTTTATACTCAGGTCATTTTTGGATATATATTTTTAAACACTGTAAGTATTCTATCATGTCAGGTGTTTTTTTTTTATGTGTCTGCACTGAGTTGTTTATTATTTACACACACATTTATTGAATAACTACTTTGAACAAGACATTGCCTTAGATACTATGGATACAATGGTAAACAACATAGTCTCTATCTTCATAAAGTTTACAATGGAAGGAAAAGATAACTGCTTCCTTAAAATCTCATTTATGTAGAGATATGTCTAACTCCAGGGGTCAATGAAGTGATATTTCAGATGACATCAATATGACAGGTAGAATTAACTAGTTGAAAAGGAGGGCATGATTATGATTTTGGGCCATATTGTTAGAATAATGCAAGCCACTGATAAATTTTAAGCAGGTTATAATCAAATTTGAATTTTCAAAAGATTATTGCAGCTTCAGCGTGTAGAAAGATTTTAGCAGTTGGAAAGCACATGCAGAAAGGCAGTGTAAATGCTATTACAAGAGTCTGGGGAAGAGATAAAGGTAGTTTGAGTTGCAGTGGTAGTGGCAGGAAGGGAGATAGAAAGCATGATTAATTTGATATTATTTTGAAGGCAAAATTTACAGAACTTGGAAAATGATTTATATGCCAGATGAAGGATATTAGGAATGGCTTTATGCTTTCTGGCCTGTGAAACTGATGAATGGTAGAATAATTCACTGATATAATAACAAGAGGAGCAAAGAAAGACTTGGAGGAAGGCTTATGGTTTTGTTATACAGTGAAAGAAGTTATATGGGACGGCAAGGTAAATGTCTCTTGGGAAGTTGGATACACAGGCCTGAAACTCAAAAGTGGTGTCTGGCCCTCAGATCCAAATGTGAGGGACATCAGCATACAAACTGTTGACTCAGCTAATTTTTAAAATCCTATGAAGGGGTGATTTTTATTCTGTTTTACAGGTAAGTAAATTGAGAATCAGAAAGATAAAGTGATTAATTTTAAACTACAAAGCTAATAAGTGTCAAATATTTAATCCAAAACTTTATCACTCCATCACTGCACAGAGAGGAGGGTTCCCTTTAACCCCTATATTGTCTTCTACACATATGCTCCACCTCTTTGTTCCTTCCCTAAGTGTACAAATGAATACTTTTTACTACAAAGGCAACAAAATTGCCTGGATGAGCCAGGGGAAAAGAAGCTCAATGAGTCATATTAGAGGCTTGAAGGTATTTATTTCCAATTAAATTTAAATAAACAAAATTTATTTGAATGCTTTAGAGTAATTTTCATACAGCTTTGAATTTACAAAGTTAATTTTAGAGAAGTTTGACTTTAAAGTAACCAACAGCAGATACTTGGGAGGCTGAGACAGGAGGTTCACTTAAACTCAGGAATGTGAGGCCAATTTGGGCAACACAGCAAGACTCATCTCTAAAAACAAAGTAAAGTAAAACAAAACAAAACAAAATAGCTAAACTAAGTAACAGCAATTGCCTATTTTCTGTTTTATGAATTTTTCCATATTGTTGCTTCTGTTGTACTTCCAAGAAGTTTAAAATTTATCTCTATTCATAGCCAAATTTTAAGCTTACTTAAAAATTATTTTAAATGTCTTGATATAATTTTGTTCAAAGGGATTATTATTCATCATCCAGGTAGGTACTCATGCTTATAATTACTTAAGTGATTTCTGTAAAAGGGCAGCTGATTTCTGCCATTTATAAAACATTCTCTTATAATTAAATTTAGTGATTCTTTAGAAAATTGAGTAGCAGGTAATTTTCTTGTATGTATAACTAATTTACAAGGTGAGGCCAAAAAGCTTTGGCAATGAAGGGTTATATCCTCAATGTTGTTGATAAATGTAATCTTGCTTTCTGGGTAGCAGAAAAGTTCTCTGTTGAGAGCATCTTTCTTCCCATACATTACAAAAGACCTGGAAATTTGGTTTCAAAAATGAGAAGGGGAAACAATGCTCATAGTAACTGCAGTGCCCCATTCTGCCAATGGAATTTGATGACACTTCTATCATTTGTGAATTTGTTCAATAGCTCTTTTTGGCTATGTGTACACCTCTGTGCATGCTGTTCCTTTCTGCCTAGGATGGATTGCCATCAACATTATATGCTCAGAGTCTAACTCATTCTTTTACTCAGTGGGACAGTCTTCTTGGTGCCTTCCCTGACTTCACAGAGAGATGTAGGAGGTCTCTTCTCCATGATCCCTTTGTATCTTCATCAGAACATTACTCTCGAAATGATTTGTTTACCTGCCAGGTGCTGAGGGTGAAAAGGTAAATGAGACAGAGTGTCCCCTGACAGGTAGTGTATCTCAATGAATATGTGATTTTTTAAATAAATGAATAGAAGAATGAAAGATAAAACATGTAAGACATAATACTTGTTCTTGAGAGTTTGTGACAAGCTTGAAAAGTAAGATATATATAAATAGATATAATCATAATAAATGGACATTTGTGCCAAATGTCACAAGGCAGCAAAGAAACTAGTTTGAGAATCCAGAAGAGAGAATGGAGCTGAGTCAGCAGTTGAAGCAAGTTTGGAAAGAAAAACTCCTATTGTAAGCTGATTTAGTTGAAATATTGATGAAATTATTATTTTATCATGATAAGAATCAACAGCAGTTGTAAATTGTTTTCTATATGGTAGACATTGTACCAATGGTTATATATACATTGTCTGGTTTAATAGCTCCAGGCAGATTCCTAATTCATTAGAGTAATGGCCCCTAACTACTTCATGTGTTTGTTTTGTGAATAAATGGGCATGTTAATGCACTTTGGAAATGACAGCACATAAAACAAAAATCTACATAATTATTCTGAAAAGAATGGATGACAAGAAAAATAGGACTTCACATAGAGAAAGATGATAAAAAAATTATGACATTGGAAAAGAACAAAAAGGTGCACTATTGGGGCTCAAAAGCAGATAGCTTAGAAAGAAAGTCTGAATTTTAGTTTAAAGACATTGAGAAGTAAAAGTGTTTCAAAGATAGTCCCTTGGTGACAGTAAATATTGAGACCACTTGGAATGAATTGAAGTGGAGCAATAATAAGAGAAGCTGGAGAACAGAACTGACATAGAAATAGTGTTTAAAAGCTGTGAAAACACTTGAGCTGAGTCTTTAAAAAAAAGAAAATATTTATTATATAGCCTCTATGTATCCTGCCTTTTTTGGACATTGTAAGTGTACTGTGTATTGAAGCCACTAACAGCAATCTAAGCTAGGTATTGTAGTCCCATTTTCAAAATAATTTTAATATATATTAAAAACAGTAACTTTCAAGGTCTAGGGTTTACCCTGGATTATAGATTCCATGATGGTTCACCAACAACCCATCTATATTATAGCTAGTCAGAAAGGAAAAGGTAAATGGTCAAAGATATATTTTTTCTTTTTAAGGGAACTTCCCCCAAAGTTATACATATATTTTTGCTCTAGACTTGAGTCACATAGCCATGACTTGCTGCAAGGTAAGCCCCGGATGCACTCTCTTCTTTCTGCTATGTCAAAAAGTAAATTTGTAGTATCTTCTGTGTATGTTCTACATACATATCTTCTATATGCATTATAGAGAGCAACTTCTATAGAGGAATTGTTTTGTTAGAAAGAATCCATTTGCTCTTACTGAACAGATATTCAGTATAAACTTCCTCATTTACTCAAATCTTATAGTCTCCTAAATAGATTCTATAGTTATATTTACATAAAATTTAAACATTCCTCCTTAACTACTATGTGCCTTTAATATGCAGTTGATTTTGATAATGAGATTTGTTTTTCATTATATTTATTTTTAGGTTAATTGTTGATGCACAGGGAAGTTTAATCTATGTAATCCTTATCTAGCAGTATGCTATTTTTTTTTAATATGCATTATCTGATGATGGATTTCCTATAGTTATATCATTTATTAATTGCCTCAGGTACTTTTAGTAGCATGCTTTCTACTTGTATCAGTAAAAAGACATTCATTTTTTATTTTGGAAAAATAATAATAGAATAAAACAAAAATAAAAATCACCTATAATCTTATTGTTAGATTGATCACTTGTGTTGTTTTAGTCTCCATTGTACTTTTTCTTATACTTTTTTCCACATACACATAAGGTGTTAAGCATATGTTTTAATTAATTTAATTTTATTGAATAATATATGCATGCTATTTTACAAGCCAAAGAGTGATCCAAGACGTATAACAAAAGACTTATGCCCCTATATCAGCTACTGTAACCCTTTTAGCTATTTATTCTGCTATTTTGCTCTGTATTTCTAAATAATAGGCAAATATTACTATCTGTTAATTCATCAAGTTTATCTCTAGAGTTCCTCATATTTAAATAATGATTTTAACTCACTTACAGCTTCCCTGTTCTTTCATTCAACTTCTCAGTATAGTATTATCATATTTGGGGGCAAATCCACATCTAGGAATTGTATTGTTTTCACTACTACAATATTATTTACAATTCAACCAAATAGTATGCTATGATTACATTTGTTTTCCTACATTCCTAATTCCAATTCTATTGGAATTAAGACTTTTATCTTTTTGATTTTAAAGCACCCATCACTGTTTATACCAAATTTTAAAAGGAACTGTAAATACCACTTCATAACAGAGTGAAATATGGGCAATTTATACATTTTTCACCTGGGTGACATCCTTTGTGTAGGTCTCCCCTTCTCATTCCACACCTGCCATTCAGGGACATTCCTTCACCATATCTTCTGGGTACAATAACACATTCAGTCATTCAGTAAACATGTTCATTCTCTCATATGTGTTTCAGATACTGTATCAGATTCTAGAATTATATCAATGATGAAAACATACTATTGGCCTTCAAGGAACCATTTTAATAGAAAAAAATATATTCATGTAATAGATAGCTGGAATATAATGTGATGGGTGTGATAATAGAGGAAATGCTAAGCCAGTAACATATTGGATGCTGTCTCTCCCCAGTGCCATGTTCTTATGGTGGTTTGAGGAATATAAATAATCAGGAGGCTAAAGACTTTTCCTTGTTCAGATTTATTTTTAAAATATATATGGTCAAAATCTGTTGTTGCTTTTTAAAGTAATGTAAAACTATTCACCACTATTCACCTTTATTTACAATAAAGGAATCAGTATACAATTGGATAACATTCTGATTACTACAAAGTTATTGTTTATCCTGGTTTCTGCTGAACCAGCAAATCGAATTTTGAAAAGACTGAGTCTACATGTAAGGAATGAGATAAGGTGAAGAAAAAATATCCAAGTCAATACATTATAAAAGTTGTTCATCCATTTATGGCAGCAGATTCTAAACTGCCAAATCTCCAACCATCTGATTGGGTTCCTATAAGCCACATCTTAGACATACCATGAATCATGACCTTTTAGTTAATATAGCACAGGGATTTCAACTTTTTTGTAAAGGAATGGCTTGCTAGAGGAATATTTAAATGTCCATTAAACTAAGTCTTGTTTAGATAATTAAAACACAGCAGGATCTGTCTAGTCCCCTCATCTGGTTGGGGAGGTTGTTGGTAGTAATAAAATTATTCCTTTTAGGAATTTTGCAAACAGCCTGTTCATTTATATGACCAAGGGTGTAGATAGGGATTCTTATATGACTGCTTTTAAATGATTCATTTAAATTATCCAACTAATTATAGAATCATCTGTTGTATTTGAAATGTATGGCTTCAGGAAAATTTTGAATTTAATTTGATGTGATTTATTTCTTAGGTTGCTCAGAATGATGGCATCTCAAAAACATGTGCTTACCCATGATTTTTGTTTTGGTGAATGTTTAAAAACAACACAAAAAGCCATTTACGCATGCATTTTATGCACGCACACACACACACAGACACACACAACCCAGAGTGTTCCTTAGGCTGAACACAAGTTCTGATTGAGTAATGGCTATGGAAATTTTCCGCGACATTTAGAAATGCTGTTCTCTAATGCAGAGGAAATAATACATCATGATATCAAACGTTCTTTTATGATAAAGGAAGCAATTACAGAAAGCTTTTATTTATTCAAAGTAACCAATGGTATTGATGAAAAAAAAAACACACACACACCAAAAAAACTCAACTCTCCCAATACTACTTTTAAAATGAACATATCAAAACTGATTTTCATTAGAATGTAGTTATTTTTCCACACTAGTTAATTAAAAGCCAAGACCCAGATTTATGTATATATTTATATATATATTTATGTGTATATTTATATTTTTTATATATATATATATATCTTGCAGTACAAACAATTAAGCTTCATCATCTGGACAAAAATGCCAACTTACTATCTCTTTGTAAAAAGCAATTACAATTTCAAGAAACTTCATATTTGCTTCTTTTGCTAGCACCAAGTAGGCCTGATGTGAATATTCCCATTTCAGGAGAAACATCCATTCTCCACTGCTGCCTGTGGCACCAATTATTCTTTCAGGATCAAGATCTCTGGTGAAGCTTCTTGGTTTGTCGGCAGCACCTCTTTTCTTCTTTGATTTGATGTCATTAGATTCACTGTCAGATAAAGACTTTCTTTATTTTTGTACCTTTTTTTTTTTTTTTTTAAACCAGCTTTTTGAGAATTAAGAAATGTTTCAATTAACTCTGGACAATCTAAATTTTTTGCGGGTTCCCAAGTACTGTCAACATCTGACATCCTTTCCACTTCAGGAAATGCTCCACCTTCCCTTTTGCTACAATTGGATCCAGTAGTTTTTCCACAGATTCTTCAGGCTCTGCCTCTTCGACTTTTTTACTCTTTTCATTCTGTTTTTTTTTTTCTTTTTCCTCCCTTTTTAAAAAATTTGTTTTTATTTTTTGCAATGTAGTTTCATTTAAGGCTTTTGAGGTTTTTTGTTTTTTGTTTTTTTTTTTTTTTTGTTTTTGTTTTTTTTTTTGCTTGTTTTGGTTGTTGTTTGATTTCGGCACACCTGAAGGGCCATTATTCATACAGATATCAGCTCCCCTAAGCCCCGCCCCTCCAGGCTTTACTTTCAGCGTCCTGAGGCCTATCAAGGCCAGGCTCCCGTCCTCCACCAGGGAGCGCAGGGTTCTTGGTCCGCGCATCTCCGAGGAGAAACAAAGGCCCAGAGTGTGGGCGCTCCAGGGTACCGCGGCACGGGGCCCGCTCCTGTGCCCCTGCGGCCCGGTAACCAAGAGCGACCCCCACCACCGAAGCCTTGGGACAGAGGGACAACCCTATGAGCCAAAATCTGTTTCAAGATTTAAGACTGTGACCTCTGTGAATATAGAGATTGTTCAAATGCCCTGGGGTTCTTAGGAGGCTTCTAAGATTACGGAGCATTTGCCAACATTACTATTAATGTTTGTCAAATAATTAAAAGACTGGATTAGTGAATGATTAATGATGTAACAGTGTTCTATTGATAATTGGAATAGTTACAAGATCCTTTTACAGAAAAAGATGGAAAAATCACAGCTAACATTTAATTGAGTACACACTATATACTAGGCTCTGAATCACTTGCGGATGTTATCTATAAAATTCAAACGTTCCAACAATGGGGGTATTATTTTCCTATTTTTCTGATGAAGAAACTGAGGCTTTGGAGTATTAGGTATAACTTTCCCAAGCTCTTACAGCTAATAAGTAGTAGAACTGGCCTTCAAAGGACTGTGAAAGGTTGAAGATGATGGTGATCGTAACAATGGTGGTAACAATAAAAACAATGGGATGTCTTTCTATTTCAGACTCAGACTCTTTTCAAGACTACATTAAGTCCTATCTGGAACAAGCCGGTCGGATCTGGTCATGGCTCCTTGGGGCGGCGATGGTAGGAGCCGCCCTCACTGCCCTGCTGGCAGGGCTTGTGAGCTTGCTGTGTGGTCACAAGAGAAAGCAGCTTGCTGAAGAAAGGCAGCCACTCCTCATGGAGAAAGAGGATTACCACAACTTGTTGTATCAGAGCCATTTATAAAAGGCTTAGGCAATAGAGTAGGGTCAAAAGTTAGAGTGACCTCACTCTAACTCAAAGTAATGTCCAGGTTCCCACAGAATATCTGCTGATATTTTTCTGTAAAGATCATTTGCAAAATTGCAAGCTAATACAAAGTGTACCCTTCTTCCAGCTCAGGTAGAACATGCCTGTCTTTGTCTTGCTGTTTTCACTCAGCCCTTTTAACATTTTCCCCTAAGCCCACATGTCTAAGGAAATGATGCTATTTGGTAATGAGGAACTGTTATTTGTATCTGAATTAAAGTGCTCTTATTTTACAAAAAGGAAATAATTTTGATTTTTGCCTTCTGATTATTTATATATATGTTTTATTGGTTCCTTTTTTATTTTAATAAAACAGTGACAAATCTACATTAACTGACTCCTTTAGGCTTCAGAAACACATTTTTTTTCTTCAGAAAGTATGATATTCCCCTATATTTTACATTTCTGCTCCAAAATATATTATAAACTTCAAATAGAAAACAACCTTTAGCTCTTTCCTGTCATAGCTCTGACGATATTTTTCAAGGTCACTGAGAACAAGGGCCCAGCCTCAACAACACATCCAGCTAAATGCCTGTCTCGAGATGTGTCCATTAAATATGTTAATGATGATAATTATATTAACATATTTTCACCTTCTAAAAGTATTTTATTAGAGAAAGTTTAAAATGCAATCAAACATTTGAAGTTTGAACAACTCTCTGACTATCAGCCTTTCTGCAGTTCTAGTAAAATAACTCATTTCCATTTTCCTTGCTTATTAAGATTTCAAATTAGGATGTTCAGATAATCCTACTACTTAAATTTTGGGGCCCTATTGATTTCCAAAAAAAAAAAATGTACAATTGATATTACATTTGTATTATGGCTATATATAGCATAAAAGATGAGGACCAGTGGGTAGAATTTATAGTGGGCCCAATTTTAGTTCAATAAGAGGAAACACTGTTCAATACTCAGAGTTCCAAAATCAAAATGGACATCTTTGGACAATAATAAGTGGTTACCACTGGACGTCTTCACATACTAGATTGGGTGGCTAATCTATAGAGAAAATTTAAGCAGTGAGTCATTTAAATTGGCTCAGGGTTCTTGCCAACTCTCTCCCCACTGTAAACCAAAGCTAACCATGCTCTATAAAAAGTCCCTGGTACTCTTCCACATTATTTCAGGGTGTTTCACCATTCTTTCTTCCAGCCTTCCAACCAAATTTATTTACTTTGTCCAGGTGTTCCCAGCTCTTCAGTTTCCTTATACCTAGCTGTGCTTGTCTGCTTAGGATTTTCAAATAGTATTTCAGTTTGACTGCTTTTGTTTCCAGTGTCATCTTTGAACACCATACTTTCTCTGTCCGTTGGTGGCATATTAAAGGCAGATCTACTCAATCCAGGCTCCTAGAAACCCCTCTGGGTCTGGCATCTGAGCCCTACATCTCTGGGAAGGTAGTTAAGATGAGACACACGGGTTTTTATGGGTTCCTTTCCGTCACAAGATTCTGTAACTACTAAAAGGTCTGAAGCATACATTCTGATAGTTTATAAATGCATTTAAAAATAAATTGGCTGAAAAATTTGAGTTCTTGAAAACACCTTTATCTGTATAAGACTGACCTAAAATCAAGACCGCATAATTTTCAAATGATTACTTTTCATTTAGTCCCATTTTAGATTTCAAAGAGAGGCAAAAATCATCCTGCTTTACACAGGTCCTAACAACACACATGTCCTAACCATACATTGTGGTTAATTTTAAAATCTATAATAAGTAAAAATTTACAATTATTTCTAAAGTTATTGTATTAATTATCAGAAATTCCTAACCATTACTAAACTTGGTAATAGAGCAGCAGTCATCTTCTGACTCCCATTAGTTGTCAAACTTAAGCTAGCATGTCTAATTTCTGATACCGACTGGAGGAAACTCTGGCAAGAAGTGGGGAGCAGCACACGTGGACACAGTGGAAGTCTGTGGGAGGAAACGATAAATACCAGGGAGTATATCCTCAACTTAGTACATAATCAGCAAAAAAGATTTCAAACAGATCATTCACAATGGTGTCTGAGGATTAGAGTCAATTATAGATGTGAATTGAAGCTAGTTAAATGAAGAAGAAGAAGGAATGGGAAAAGAAATTTGCACAATAGTCTGTAGAAGATTCTGAAGAAGGAGTAACAGTGATTGGGGGACACTTTTAGTCACAGATCACACATGTGGGTGGGTATGGCTTACCTAACAGGGGCCAAGGTGTTGTGGACACCACAAAACAACCATGTGTGGGTCACTTATTTAGGATTGATTTGAAGGCAAGATTTTAGTCCGGGGTCATACGTTTAAATCATTTTTGCAACGCATTTTGAATAAAAGTCCACTTAAGAAATTGTCATTGTTACTGAGAGGGAGCCATATAAAGTCATTTTTTTCCTTTTTCACAGGTAATTCCCTCCATCAGTGCACCTCAATATAGAACATCGTTTTGTTTCTCTAGAGGCTTGAGGTGTCTGTTTGTATAGAAGTAGCATCTATGATAAAACCATCATCACTTTAATTCCATGGTTTTCTCAATATGGCATAGAAATTACATGACTGATACATCAAACTGACAGGTCCATTAAATTATAATCAACATTATATTCTATAGCTTTGTTTTTTACTGAGACCTTTATAAATTGCTTCATTTTATGCTTCCGCTCTGATCATTTTCCATTGCTACATTATAAGCCACATTCTGTTGAAAAAAATATAAAATAAGCAGCTGTCACTCTTTTTTAATCTTTCTGTGTTTTGTAAAAAAAAAAAAAAGTATTTTTAGTATCCGACCTTTCCAACAAGTCAAATATATAATTCTCCATCTGTAGAAATTACATTTACAATTGGCACAAGTCATTTCAGCCAGTGTCTCCAGCAGGCTAACAACCGGCATTAGTGGCGGATGTTTTTAGCTTTTTCCTTGTTTGTGTAGGCTTTGATTTTGTGGGGTTTCTTTGTCATCCTAAAAAGGGCCTTACTGGAGCCACCTATTGTGAGCTTGTTTCGGAGGGCATGCCAGTAGAACAAAGTTCCATGCCCCCTCTGATTAGATGCCTTCTGAAAGCTGCTGAAATGCAAATGTGAAAAGAGTTTTGTTTTTGTTTCTTAATAAACTTTTTATTGCTTATTTTGAAAATCATTTGCCATTTTGTACAATGTAATGAAAATTAAAATTGGCTATGGAAATCACTTAGACCTCAAGAGCTTTCAAATTGTTCAGCTATTTAAAACAATATGGGAAGAATTTAAGTATTTTTTTTAAAGAAAGCCTTACTAAAACTTATATTGTTCATCTTTTTCTTGTTTTATGAGTTCTTTTCTTAATAGCAATGTAAGAAATTATTCTTATGACTTCATGTTCATCTTCCAATTTTTATGTTTCATAATCATGATTATACGGCATATTCTTATGATTTCTAGTTTTTCAATTAAAAATAACAAAGATGTTACAATTTAGTCTGTAGTTGTGATATTCAAAGAACTGTGCTAGGCACTTTCATGTATGTTAACTCATTTAATAATCTACATGTTACCAATATGAGAATAAGTATTATTCATATTGTCAAGGGAGGAAACTGGTTGAAATAGGGTGAACACCTTCCCAAGTTTACGTGCCTGCTCAGTAGTTTAGGTAATTTATCTTGGATTTGAGTTTAGTTATTCCTAGATGATTCTTATTATAAATTTAATCGTTATATTTTACTCAATTATGTTGAAGTGTAATAACCAACTCCTTGCTACTAAATAGTTTTGATTTAGCTTTTGTTGTTATCGTTTTGTTTAATATTGTAACGCAAATCTTGGTTCATATACCACTTTATTTATCTTAAATTATTTTCCAGGAGTAGGTTCTCTGGGTCAAAGCACATGAATATTTTTATAACTTTTCTAATGGACTGCCACAGCACTTTTGGAAAGGGTTGTGTAGACTTAAAAATGCAAAGAAAAGAGTCTAAAAAAAAGGACAACAGAAAGAATAAATGAGAAAATTAACAGGTAAAGAACTTAGAAGAAAGAAGACATACTGCAATTCTCTTTGAAGGTGAACTGAAGAGCCTTATTTAAGTTAGAGCCTTAACTTCATGTGAATTTAACATGGCATAGGCTGTGATAGTAAGTGCATTAAAGATTTGAGAAAATTTTTAACATGTCTGGGATCTCAAGTCAGACTCTATGAATTTGATTCCTGGTGCAATCTCTCACTAGCTGTATAACCTTGTGTGAGTTATCTTACCTCTGTGTGCCTCAGTTTTATCATTGTTAAAATGCATGTAATAATAGTACTTTCCTCAACATGTCCTGAAGAGTAAATCTAAAGACTTTACAGTAGTGCATAAATACTCATTATTATTTCACAAGTTCTCATAGAGTATGTTAACTCAGCATGTTACCTGTTTTAAGAAAGAAAGATAAAAATATAACCACACATTTTGTTTTTCAATAATAATTTTGCAAAACCATGAAGAGTAATGTACCTATGTAATAAAATGATATTATGATAAATGTACTTTTAAGACAGAGAAACATTTGGGGCATAGAAATATTAATCATTCAAGTAATAGACTTCTAGCTCCTAAACAAAAGTTGGCTATTAAAGCATCTATGATGTGGTACTGGGCTTGAACCTAATGCACATCCTAGGCCAACAGTCCCTAGCAGGATAAACTCTTCTGAGCTAAAGAGTGTTGGTTCAGTTTAAATCATTCACTCATTTATTCAAGGAACAAGTCTTCATAAAACACCTACTCTGTACTGGCACTTTGCTACAGATACGAATGTTAATAAGATTTAGTCTCTATTCACAGTGAAATCACAGTACTCTGAGAGACAAGCCTCTGAGAAAATCATTGCAAAATTATAAATACCATCATAAAGGAATAATCCATGTCTTATTGAAGTAATGCAATTGATACTGCAGGGGTACAATATCATCAGGGGAGCTATAGAAGATTTCAAAGAAAAGCTAACAATTGAATTGTATTCCCAGAAGTTCACCAGGTAGACAAGGTGATCAATCATCTGAGCAAAATGATAACATGAGCAAAGGTAAGTGCCGACAAGCTATGGCTAATGGGCTAACTCCTGCCTGCCAGTTGTTTTTGTAAATGAAGCTTTGTTGAAACACAACCAAACTCATTCATTTACATTACTTATCGTCTATTGATGTTTTAATGCTACAATGGTAGAGCTAAGTAGTTGCAATAGCAACCATATGGCCCAAAGCCTACAGTATTTACTAACTTGCCTTTGATTGAAAATGTCTGCTGACCCCTGGCATAAACCAAATCAGAAAAATTCAGATTAGGTGAAGACAGATCAACGTAGGTAAAAAATCATGAAAGAGAACTTCACCTTAACATTTGAGACAACAATAGTTGATTAGGGTTTTTGTTATTCTATTGATTTGCCGGTTTATTTTAAAGATATAAAGTGCTTTGGTGCAGATATGTAGATACAGATACGGTAACAGATATACACACACACACAGACACACACTGAATAATATGAATAAGGAATGTGGGATTTTAAATATTTTTCTGCCAGCAAATCTACACACTTCCGAGATGTTTGTTTTATTCATCTTCTTTTTTATTCCCTACTGTATTAGTCAATTTTCACACTCCTGATAAAGACATACCGAGAGTTGGCAATTTACAAAAGAAAGAGGTTTAATTGGACTCACAGTTGCATGTGGCTGGGGAGGCCTCACAATGTTGGAGGAAGGCAGGGAGGAACAAATCACATCTTACATGGATGGCGGCAGGAAGAGAGAATTCGTGCAGGGGATCTCCACCACATGAAGCCATCAGATCTCATGAGACTTATTCACTATCACGAGAACAGCATGGGAAAGACCTGCCCCCATGATTCAATTACCTTCCACCAGTCCCTCCCACAAAACGTGGGAATTCAAGATGAGATTTGGGTGGGGACACAGCCAAACCATATCACTTATTGTTGCCATTAAGTGTCCTTCCTATGGAGCACCCATCTCTTTGTAACCTTAGGAACCCAACCCTTCTGAAATTCTTGAGTTTTTATTTGATTAGTTTTCCTCATTCTTCCCCGTGTCTTCAACCCTTCCCATACTGTAGGGTCCTTAACACTTCAGCATTCAGATATGCTTAAGTTAAAAAAGAAAATCACTCTCCATTAATAGCACATGAGCTAAAATGAGGTATGCACAGGTGAGAGTTTCTTTGACCAAGAAATGCCAAAATTAAAAAAGCTGCGTTTTCACTCAGCTTTTGCCCTATTTCTTTCGATAGCCAAGCTTCTTAATAAGGCTATTTATATTTGTGGTATTTACTGCTATGTCTCTTACTGACTACTTAACATACTTCAATTTGTTTTCTGTTCTGCTTCTCTATGGAAACTTTCCTTACCATGGTCACCAAAGCTGTCCATATTGACAAATTAGATGACATTTTTGGTACTCATTTAACTTGATTCTCTCTTCTACTTAAACACTCTTTCCTTATGGTTTCTGAGCAGTAACTCACCTGTTGGTGTTTTCTTCCTTTCCGCTTTTTCCTTCTTGGCATTTCCAAAAGATTCAACTCTTCTGTCTCTAAACATTGATGTTTTCTTAGTTGGGGTTCTCTAAGGCAGATGTTTGCATGGAGGTGGTATTTAGAAAGTGTTTGTAAAATTTATTCTCACTCATAAGTAGGAGCTAAATAATGTGTACATATGGACGCAGAGTTTGGAATGATGGACAATGAGGAATCCACGGGGTTGAGGAGTGGGAGGAGGTGGATAATGGCAGGTTTCTTGGTGGGTACAGTGCACATTGCTCCAGTAATGGATGCAATGAAGGCTCTGACTTCACAATGAAATATGTCAAATGTAGCAAAAATTGCACTTGTATCCCATGATTATAAATAAACAAAATTTCAAATGCAAAAGGAAATAATAAAAGAAGAAAAGGTAAAATGCTTGCAGAACTAATATCTCTAATGGATTAAGAGAAGTATGGAGTGGAAGGAAGAGAAAAAGCAATGTAATAGAGACTTCAGCCAACCCTTCAGGGAGCTCTGCAGCTAGGAGAAATATGAATATATATACAAACATATAAACATATGTATAAACATACGTATAAACTTTTTATAAGAAATTTGCCTCACACAATTATAGGGGTTGACTAAACCAGTCTGAACTTTGTAGACAAACAGGAAGGGAAGATAAGCTGACTGAAACTGGAACCTCAAGGACATGAGCTAATGCACAGGTGAGAGTTTCTTTGACAAAGAAAGGCCAAACCCCTTTTTAAAAGACTTTCCAATGGATTAAGCTCCAGATTTCAGCTTAAATTGTAGATCTCTTGGGTTTACAATTCATTTTAGTGATCCCTAAACTTTCATTGTCATTTTTCAGCATCAATGTATCAATAGCACTCAACAAGAGCCACTTCCTTTGAACTTCCCAAACCCCTAAATATACTTTAGTTACAGGTGCATTCAATTCTTCTATAAGCTCATTCCAGTTAATACTGTAAAGTTTTTAACAATTGCCCACTACAGCATGCTAGGAGCTATCCATATTCCAACTACTACTAGTGATGGAGTTTTCATTGCCGAGTAACTGGTGGATTATCCAGCAGCAAAATCCTATTTTAGAGACTTCTTTCTAAGACGACTTTTGGCACTGGTAGTCTTCAGGGTCCCCAGAAGACTCAGGTGATCTGACAGCTATCTGCAGCTGGGATGGTCTTTCAGAACTGTCCCACATCAAAGCAGGAAGCTTCAGTATTTGTTTTCCCACATTGTCCAGTCATTGCATATAAGCTGCCCCAGACAAGAGACTCAGGCAAGAGACTGCCTTCTGTGAACACAGTTCCTGAAGAGGGACTCAGCTATGAGCAATCAGCAGCCAACACTAATAGTAGCTGGGGGAAATGAATGCTGTTGTCCTTAAGGAACAATCTGTTCAATACAGCAGAGCATCCACTACACGTGGATGATTTTATCACTCTCATCTTTTCATTCTACTCCCTACTTAAGTCTCCTTTTCTAAAATTCCAGAATTGTTGATGACTCCCAAGCTTACATCTCTAGTCCAAGCTTCATCTTAGAGCTTCTAATTGATATATCCAATTGCTCATTTTAAAATTTACTTAAATATTTTACAAGAATTAAAATTGAATGAATCTAAAAGTGAACTCTTACTATCATTCTAAAAATCAATTCCCAGTGAAATAATGTCTTCTGTAGCAAATGGATGGAGGTTATTATCTTATATGAAATAACTCAGGAACAAACCAAATACCATATGCTCTCACTAATAAATGAGAGCTAAGCCATATGCTATGCAAAAGCATATAGAGTGGTATAATGGACAATTGGAGACTCAGAAGGTGGGAGGATGGGAACAGGATGAGGGATAAAAAAGTTATCTGTTGGGTATAATGTATACTATTTGGGTGAGGGGTACACTTAGAACCCAGACTTCACCATTATACAATTTATCCATATAACCAAAAACTACTGTACCCCTAAAATTATTGAAAAAAAAATAGTTTCTCCTCCAAACTTCCACAACTTAATAAATGGCACCTGTACCCAAGTTATTTCTCACGAAATAAACTTGGAAGTCTTCTCTGATATAGTTTCCCCCACATCTAATCTATTTGCAGTAGTCCTATTTCTGCCTAAAACATGCAATGACTTTGGCATGTCTCCACTTCATTCTAACATGACCTCACTGTCACATCACAGCAATCTCTCTATTTCAGTTCTAGACTAAGTCATAATCTTCTGTTGTTGAAACTACTGCAATAGCCACTTGACTTAATTCTAACCCCCTCACTTGCTATCTTCTAATCCACATAGCAATTAAAGTGACCATTTAAAAGGATGCTTATAACACTTCAGAAGCTTAACATTTCTCTCCAGTTAAATTCTAAGTCCTCAGCGAAGACCTCCTTTTTTAGCCCCTGCCTGCCTTTCCAGTTTTATTTCATGCTATTCTGCACCTTACTTTCAGTACTTTGGCAAGTAAATTCAATGCATCTGTTTCCACTAGATAATAAATTTCATGAAGACAAATTCTGCATTAATTTTGAGAAATTATATTCCCAATGTCTGATCCCTAGTAAGAATAGGATAAATATTAAATGGAAGAATGAAAGTGAAACTCATTAAAAATTAAATCTAAGCAAATAGAGAAAAGTAAAAACAGAATAAACATACTTTATGCTTAAAAAACAGTAAGATCTAGCCCTCACTTCAGTATTTCAAGGACTTCCAAAAAGTGAAGATTGCTTATAGTTCTGAAAGAAGTCCAGGTTGCATTAAACTAGGTAATACTTCAACTAAAAGGAAATAGAGAACCCAAATTGGTAAACATAGTGACACTGAGAAGTGGGAGCTACTTATAGAAAAGTCCTCAGTATGAGTTGAAGGCATCCTGATGTGGTAAATCTTCCAGTGACTCTAAAAGACAATGTTCTTAGATGCAGATGGTGAACATTTCCATCAGACCTTCCATAGCATGACAGATCATAAAGAAAAGTTATTAATAATAGGCAATACTGGAATAATTCCTAAAAATAGCTTCATTCAAAAAAAATCTTTTCAGGTATCAATGGATGAAACATGAGTTGAAATTAGAATACCAGGTTATGTGGGGCTACAGAAGTAGCTAGAAAGAAGCTCTGCCCTTAAGATGGTTTCAGCCCAGGAAGAATATAATAAATATTTATACTCCCAAGCTATAAAAATATGATAGATTTGGCTTAGGGCTATAGAAGAAGAGTTATGCAAGATGAAAGATTTTATAGACTTAATACTTTGGGAGGATTTTATAATATATGTCAAGATCTGGGTATTTTACATATTTGATATCATTGCATTGTCACTAAAATTTTGTGAATGTATTATTATCATCACTTGCAAGATAAGGAAACTGATACACTAAGAGGCTTAGTAGCATGCCCAAAGTCATGCTGCCATGATGAAATTGAGATCCAAACCTAAGGCTTAACTCAAAGCTGATAAATTTTCCAACATACCATGTTGGTATAGCTTACTGCCAGGTGTGTGTGATTGTTTGATGTGTGTATACATACCTGGTAGTAGCATCAAGGAAAAATCAAGGAAGTAATTACATTTAAACTGATCTTTCTGGTTATTCAAATGACTGGTGCATCTTAAATCAAGGTTTGAAGACCAATACCAAAAGAGTGTGTTGAGAATTTTAAGTTCGTGTCCTTTGGTAAAAATGTAGCTTTTCTAGGGAAAAAAACAAAAAAAACAAACCAGCTCTCCTGCCCTTCAAACAACAACTACAGGTCACCGGGGTGTGCATCTTCTAAAACTTCATTTTGGTACATACTTAGTTGATGTCTAAAAAATTTTTGAGTGTAGGCACAGACATTAAGTAAAAAAGAAGACCATGAGCTATAGATACTAAAATTTTTATGAAAAACGTTTTCAAGTACACATGGAAAAAACAGTTTTTATTGCTAGTAGTCTAATGTTAGTAGTCTTGAATTTAATGTTACCCTATATTAGAAAATGAATTAACTAGCTGGTGTTAAACTATCTCTAAAACTAGGATGGTGGACATGGAAGGAGAAAAGGACAGATGTGAGAAGCCTCAAAATGATAAAATTAAGAGGACTTAGTAACATAAATAATAGAGAGGAAAAATCAAAATTCACATTCAACTTGAAAGTCTGTTTTTTCCTAACTTTTCCTTTTTTTCTAACTAGACTAATAACTAATGTTCTTTCTCTAACTACACTAATACCTAAATTCTAAGTACTAAAATGTAATGTGTTGATCATATACATAATTGTTTCCTTTTAGTTTTTCTTTATAATATTTTTAAGGAAAACTATTAAGATTATTTTTATGGTTCTAAGTACTCCTAACAATACTCAATATTTCCTATTAGACGTGGCTTTTAGGCATAACAACACAATGAGAATTAAATTTAATTTACCAGTTACTGAGAACTTATTGAAAATCAGAAATTTTGCTAGGACCCAGGGGTGAGAAGATGATTAAGACTATAAAACCATGTGCTACTTTGAAGAAATCCACACTTACTGGAGGTGACAGGCAAGCTGATAAATACCCATGAAATTGTAATGAAAATGTAATCACTTCTGAAAAATATTTTAAAAACACACTTTTGTAAATAAGTTTATAATATAGAAAAAATAACAAACTATCCATAGTTTATTATCTTATTTCTTCCGGTTGGTCCAATTTCTTTCATAATTACTATAATAGATTCCTTTCTATCTTTTCTATGTTAGACATGATTCAAACACTATTACTATATAATTTCCATATAGTTGTCATATACACCCTGGACATGAGTATGTTATTTCAATTTTAATGAGGAGGACACTTGAAGAACAGAGAACTTCCCAAAGTCACACAACTGGTAAAATAGAGAGACCAGGACTTTTATTCATACATTCCTGATTTTACAACTTCATCCTTCCTGCTATCCATACTATTTCCTTGACTTTCAAATTCATCTTTGTCTAATTAGTAAAGTTATCATTTTTATTAATAGCATTTATAATTTACTTTGTGACCCTAGACACCTTACATATTATTGACTCATGTAACCCTCATTATGTAGATAAAAATACTAAAGCTGATAATCATTTTTAAAACATCGTGCAAGGTAACAGAGCTCACACTGGTGGAGGCAGGATTTTAACTCAAGCAGTATAATAATAATTAAAAAAAAAAACAAAAACAAAAAGGAAGAGATAAAAAAGCAAGGAATATTAGGGCTTTGGTGATATAATGTTTTAATTCTGCCCTGCCAATCACCTCTGTTTTGTGTTAGGGAACTGACAGAGGAATATACAATAAACGATATGCAAAGGGGAGAGAAGGTTCTATTAACAGCGATATCAGTGACTAACTCCAGTTTGGGGTTCTCTGCTAAAGCTAGGTTGGTGCACAAGACTTAAGCAATAGTCTCAAGTGAAACTTTCAATGGTTAGAAAAAAATGACTCCAAATCTGGGGCACTTACCACCCTTAGTCTATCAAATTGAGAAAGGAAGGCAAGGAGAGAAAAGAAGCACAACAAAGATGACAGCAACCTCATTGACATTCTAGTATATGTATGGCATAGAAGAAATGGAAGAGAGAATGAGAATGTGGGATAAGGTCCTGCATCCACTTTTCTCCCAGGAACAAAAGACAATGAGAGATCAAAGTACTAAGGGGCATGCAAATCGTGTCAAGGGTGCTCAGTATCACCTAGGTTTATTAATTCTCTAAGGATACTCAAGGTCTCAGTATAGTTTTACTCACAGCAATGATTTACTACAATGAAAGAATACAAAGCAAAATCAGCAAAGGGATAAAGTGTGTGGGGTGAAGTCCAGGGGAAATCAGGCACAAGCTTCCAAAAGTCCTCTTCAGTGGAGTCACACAGGATACACTTAATTCCTCCAGCAACAAGCTGTGACTTGCATGAAGTGTTGTCTACAAAGGAAGTTTTTTAGACACTCAGTGCCCAAGGTTTGCATTGTAGGTTGATCGCATAGTCATCTTGCCTAGCACTTATCGCAATTCCAGAGTCCCAGAAAAAAAAGCATGTGTTCAGTATAAATCTTATTGCTTGCACAAAAGTGTTGTAACATTCAGTCATTGTTATCAATTAGGACAGTGAGAATAGTCCTGAAATTTCAAGTTCCCAAATGCCAGCCAAGAGACAAGCTTGCAAGCATACTTTTCTAAGAAGGATATCAGTCTCAGGCCTGGTATATTAACTTTTTTTCTGCACACAGATATATGCATAATCCTTTACACTCAAGAATCATAGCCCTTAATAAATGTGGACCAATAAAAATTTCACACTCTGTCTAAATTATTATCCTCTCTTCTCTATTCTTGAAGGCAGAAGAAAGAAAGGGATGATAATAAAAGCTGACCAATCAAAATAGAAAAGCATCTCTGTCTCCTACAGAAATGCCCAAGTTGGTTCAAAACCAGTAAGTGAAGAATAAAAACTAAAAATATAAAAAGTCACAGAATCTTCCTTCCCATTTACCACACCCAGAAAAAATAGGTATTGTCAAGCCTCATTATATGCAGATTCCATATTTGCAAATCACCTGCTTGCTAAAAAGTTTTGTGACCCCCAAATTAATACCTGCTGCACTTTCATAGTTTTTTGCAGTCACGAGCAGAGCAGTCAAACATTTGTCTCTCCAGGTCGACATTCCCAGCTGAGCCCCAAGTGTAGTGAAGTTTTGTTTAGAGTTCCTAAGGACCTCCAATTAAAGTCTTTTGTCAGAATAAAACCAAAAGTCTGTCTTCTTGTCTTGTGGATTAGATTTAGATATAGATATAGATAAAGATGTATATAGTAGATAAGCTTTATTCAGGGATGAGTTCAATATTAATGAATCAACAATATATATTAAATAAGGTGTCTTTAAAAAGAAACACACATATATAATGTTATATATTAAAGGTTGATGGAAATTTGATCAGAGGCTCATGGGAACCTATCTGAGAGTAATGGTTTGCTATTCACTAAATCAGTCTGTGTGGCAACTTTGTAGAACAAAACTACCATAAATAACGAGAATTGACTCCCCTTCAAACATCACTTCATACACAAAGAACCTCTATCTACCATAAAGTCACCGGGTTCCGCAGCACATTGTGTATGTCAGGGAGCTATAGCAACCATGGGCACAGAAGGGGCTGTGACGGGGAAGGGCCAGTGCCTCAATGACTCCTCTGAGCCCTGGGGCAGAGAAAAACTCGGAATCAAGGATAATAGGCTAATTCAGGCACTGAATTGGGAACAAACTCAGAGCTTGGATTAATCCAAAAACCCAAACAAATAGACTTTTGCCAAGTGTGGCATTGAACTTTGGGTCTTAAAGCCTGTAGGTGGGTTATTAACCAACAGGGAAAAACAAGGTTCAAGTTTAAAGTTAGGTTCAAGGAAATAGGTGAGGAAAAGAGTTTATATCAGAAAACAAAAGAAAAGATGTAGTCATAGTACAACTTCAGGGTATAACTGTGGCTCTGAGGGCTCTCTGGCTGTCTGTTGGCTCTTAATTTGAAGCACTCTTCTTATGACTGGCAGATATGGGTTAGAGGGAAGGGGCAACCGCCCCAAAAGAGAGGGCTTAACAATGCCCACATGGTTATAATATATATTACTAGATATTTCGTTTCAATCTGCTTTGGAAGACAGGTGCAAGGTAACTATGTCCTCAGTATTTCCCAAGTGTCCCATTAGATATTTAAAATAAATAACTAAACTAATCACTTCCTACCATCGGTATAACAGAAAACCAAGGCACAGGGACTGCTATTTAAAAATCTTGAATCTGAGTTTATTTACCAGTCAACACCTCCATTTATCTTTTATCAAAATAAAACACAAATTTAATTTCAGAAATCACCTTGTCAAAATGCATGTGCATATAAAATCTGTCATAATTAGTAGTTACTCTAAGTGTATTTTTTCACACAATACGTTGGTTCTATATCTAAAATGATAAAGTCAGTTCTGGTATGTATGCTTACATCTCCCAGTTGATTACACATTTATCAGCAAGCTACAAACGTGGCCTCTGCAACACAAGCTACTTGAAAAGATTTCTCAGAGTTTTCTTGCCTAATAAAAAGTCTGATGAGAAACTTTTACTGTCACATATTTTCATATTTTTTAGCCCTAGCAAACACATTCTGACAGGTGAATCAATACGAATAAGGGAAGACATTTCATAGAAACTTTTGGTCTTCAGAATTGAGATTTGCATCAATGACTCACTGATTTGTGCATCCTTCAAGTATTTTTTTCCTCAATTATCTTTTGTGTTCTTCTCTCGCTGGCTGCTGCTGATGAGTAATTTTACAACACTAGTGCTATTAAAGCATGTACTCATGACCCCATTGTGACACAAAGCAAATAGTGCACATAGCAAATGCAAGCACACAACTGTTAATCTTGCCCTTTAAATGCATTTGAACTTGACCTGTTGAAATGCCCATTACAGAATGTATGACAGCTTGGACAAATACAGGGGGCAAGACACCATCTCAGGAAAGCAGACTCTTTGAAAATAAATCACTTGAAGGACTGCAACGTGGTAGGAATTGATTAAGAAAAATACAGTACCACATAGTGAACTAACCTGCTTAAACCCTACAAAACAAGTCACTACTTCTAAAAGCTATATAAGTTAGAGCTCAGTGGCATCTAATTTAATCCATGAATGACTCTTAAAGAAAATAATGACTAATAATTTAATGTAAAGAGCATAGATTTAGAAACATCAATAATAAAATGTCTTGTATTCTGAAGCAAATATATTTTCTTTTTCTTTTTCTTTTTTCTTTCTTTCTTTTTTTTTTTTCAGACGGAGTTTTGCTCTTGTCGCCCAGGCTGGAGTGCAATGGCACAGTCTTAGCTCACTGCAACCTCCACCTCCCAGGTTCAAGTGATTCCCCTGCCTCAGCCTCCTGAGTAGCTGGGATTACAAGCGTGAACCACCATGCCTGGCTAATTTTTGTATTTTTAGTACAGATCGGGTTTCACAATGTTGGCCAGGCTGGTCTTGAATGCCTGACCTTAGGTGATCCACCCACCTCGGCCTCCCAAAGTGCTGAGATTACAGTCATGAACCACCATGCCCAGTCAGCAAATACATTTTCATACTGCTGATGCAGGAACGCATTTCAACTTGGTATAGCCTAGGCATATCTTAGGACCTAAAAGTGATCACAGTCATATATACTGAAGCATTTTTACTCATCCTATCCACTATAAAATCATCAATTCTACAGAGAGTCAAAGTCAACATAGAAACACAAGATATAATGATTCTCAGAGAGCATTTTTAGAAAAAAGTCTGATCCGCATTTTACTGATGGGGAAAGCAGTTTTCAGATGGTATCAGAACACTGGTCTCTAGGACAGGGCTGATGGCAAATGGCTCATATCCCACCTTAGGAAATGTCAGGCACACCTGACAGTAACTTTACTATTATTCTTTATTTTGCATAATTTGAAGATTTCAAAAAAGGGAGATTGTGATGTGCTGGATAAAATAAACAAAAATCTACAAGCAGGAGTTTTTACATGTGTGTAAATATGTACAGTATACTCAATGTTTAGGTAAAATTGACTCCCCAATGATCAAACATAAAAACTCAACATTTAAACTTCGTAATGAACATATTACATTTTATTAATTTTCTGTGCAAATATATAGATATTTTAATATTTTAAAATTATATGAATATTTAATGTTCCAATCTTACTGGGTACAATTACGAGATTTAAAAATAATAACAAAAAACAAACCAAAAATAAAACCCAAATCCCAAATCCAGCATGTTAAATTTAAATATCAGAATTCTATCATTCCGAATTACATGTCCTGCTGTAAGGAAAATCACAAAAGTGTTGAGTGGCTTGGAAATTAGAATATTTTCAAAGTGTTTCAAAGGAGCAGTCCTTAGATACTACTTTTTTATTATCTTCACATGTAAGACTGGTCCTTCTTTAGTATGAAAACAACACTATGCTGTTCTTAAAATCCTAGAGAAAATTCTTGATTATTATTGCCAAAAGCGCATAATTCCCAATGAAAAGAGATTTTAAGTATGTTTGAACAAATTTTATTTGTTTCAATTGTAAGCACTGTGTCATGTTCCAAAACAATAAAGGTTTTCCTACGTACTATGACTTTATAGCAATAAAATTATATATAAATGTATGCATATTTTCAATTATTTATGAATATTGAATTTGATTTAGTGCTTTCTCTTCAGCACTGTATCATGCCACACTTCCATTTAACTAGATAACAAGGATCAAATGCCAAACTTGGATTGCTGAGCATCTCACAATTGGATGGGAGGACTATACTTTCTCTAATTGCAAACCTGAAATTGTTGAATGCTATGAAAGCTGAAGGGTGTTGCTACACATTATTCCAGAATTTCATTTTCACTCAAGAGATTTTTTTAATAATCCACCATAAAAATACACACATGCACATACACACATTATTTAAATATAAAAATCTAGAAAATACCATGAGCTTTGAGGAAAACCCACAATGTAAAATATCTCCAGTGAGAGTAAGAAAGCTATACATTTACTTTATTCCCATCTAAAGAAAAAGCAGATAAAATGTCTTGCAATTTTTGTAAATAGAAGGATTTCTAGTGCTAAGACATAGGTCTTGAATTTAATTCAGTAGAATATCTCATAAACACTGAAATTTTCCTCCATCAAATCCTAAATAAGTGGGATAACTCATGCTACCATCTGCAATTCTTAACTTAATTTTCGTAAGTGAATACAACTATCTCTAGCCACACTGGGCCTGGCCAAAACCAGCTAAGAGGAATTCAGAAAACATATACTAGATTTAACAAAAGACTTTCTTTGTGGAGAGCGGAACAAAGACAGATAGTGGTGCTGGTTTGCTGTGGGTGTTTCCCTACTTGTCCAGAAAACAAAATTAAATAATCAATCTCTCGGGTACAATGGACTGCAACTCATAAAAGTCTGAATTTTACTTTCTTACAACAGTGTTTGATATTTACTCTGTTATCAAAAGCCTACTAAGGGAGATTTGCCTAGGAAATCTCTCTCTTCACCATACTTCTCCTCCCTTCTTCCACATTTTTGCCACACTATATCCCTGTCAATTAAGCAGAGGTAGATATTATTCCCATTTTTACGTAAGTGGTCTAATATATTTCATGGATGAAGGCTCCAAATTTTCTGATTTCTCTCTCAGAAGCCTGTTTTCTTCATAACCATTGAATGTGGCTGAATACAGTGGTAACACTGGCACGCTCTCAGGGTAGAACAGCTTGTCATCCAATTGTATGCTTAATTTTTAAAGTGATTTCTACTTTTCCCATCTCTAATTTAATTTATTTTTTATTTTATTTTTATTTTTTGAGACCAAGTCTCGCTCCTGTCCCCCAGGCTGGAGTGCAACGGCACAATCTTGGCTCACCGCAACCTCCGCCTCCCAGGTTCAAGGGATTCTCTTGCCTCAGCCTCCTGAATAGCTGAGATTACAGGTGCCCGCCAACATGCCTGGCTGACTTTTGTGTTTTTAGTAGAGACAGGGTTTCACCATGTTGGCCAGGCTGGTCTCAAACTCCTGACCTCAGGTGATCTGCCTGCCTTGGCCTCCCAAAGTGCTGGGATTACAGGTGTGAGCCACCTTGCCTGGACTTAAAACAAATTTTAATGAAAAGAGAAAAAACATATAATCTCCTGCTAATGCCTTTCGGTAAACAGATAATTGTTTTATTTAAACAAAGGTGTAATTGCATCTGGTGGGCACCCAGTTCTGCCATTAAAGATTCCATGCTGACTCAAGAGATTGTATTTTCCTAAACCTGTTAGTCCCTGGGAACCTAAAGAATAAACTGCGCAGCACATCTAATCACAGAGTGTAGGGTATGTCCCAGGCCATGTTCCAACACAGGTGCAATAAGGTATTTTACATTCCTTTGAGGTTCAGCTGCAGACAAAAGCCTAGAAAATTTAATGGCTTTGTCTTTAGCCAATGTGTTGGCTGAAGTAAATTTTTAAGCAAGTAAGCAAAGCTCCTGTTTGATGCACTGTGAATATTTCTCACCACTAAAATGAGTTACATAGTCATACAAAATTGATGCTAGGTTCAAGTGAATATGCTGATATAAGTAAATATATATACTTTTATGTTACAACAGAGATAATGTATGTTTCTCAATGTCTGCAATTGTTAAGAAGGTTTTCATTCCCTGGGTGGAAGGATAAGGGTTGTGAAATATGACCTTGCAATGACAGAATTTTAATGCATTGTGTATGTGACTAAAGCAGTGCATGGCATCCTGGCCTTCTTTATTGCCATACATATTAAAGTATTTTGCAGTGCTGGCTCTCATCTAAGTGTCGGGGTCTTCTCTAGGTCAAACAGCAGCTCATCAATGCTTTATTTCTTAAAGAACCTAGATATAATTTTAATCTAAGATAAAGCTTGTTGCTAAAAATCTAATGTCAGTGAAAATGTGAAAGGTTCCCTAAAATCTAGCCATACATCACATTCTTTTATATTCTTCCAAACCAGAGAAATAGCCAGTTTACCAAGTATTTGAGCATCTTTTGAGATATAAAAGGAAAAACATTATTATGTCCTGATGTATTCAATGATTTTGCTTTCTCTGACAAGTTTTATTCCTCCTATGAGACATTTCTTGCCCTTCCTAGTTCTGAAATGTGAATTTTAACACTTTGCATCAGGTTGTTGGTCTCTGTTCTAAAGCAACATTAAGCTTTCTGTTCATTTTTATAAAAGATCCACATGACCTTTTTTTCTCTTACAATAAACCCCTATTTGCTAATTATTAGATGTTTTCTGCTTTTTCTCTTTAGAAAATTTAGTTTTACTAGTCTCTGCAATTGTGTCCTTTGAGAATAAAGAACATAATAGTATAGAATAGAATAAAGAGTCTTACAGAATAGAATAATAAAGTTAGTGCAATAGAGAGGATATTTAGAAGAGAAATAACAGTGAGTTCTCATTGTCCTGAGGTGGCTGAAGTAAATGTCAATCTCATTACATTTGATTTCATTTATTTCCTGTCTCACTAGTTTACAAAATGCTGACTCTTTTCTCCTGGACAAAAAGTGAGTTATGGTCATGTGAGTAGTGAATAATAGTCATTTGTTTTGATACCAGCGTTTCCTGGGTGGTTAGAAACCTGGTGAAGTTATGATTTTCATCTATGAACTTGAATTTAAAATTATAATATTAGCATTTCCTAGAAACTACATTACAGATTTCTCCAATGCAAAACTCTGGAGAACACAATCCCTTTATCACAATTATCATACTTAAAACAGGCATATGAAAATGTTAGCAAAACATATAAGACTAACACATTTAGAATAAGAAGATAGATTCATCAGAAGAGTATAATTTTCTGAATCTGAATCTGGAATTAACACTCAGTGTCTTATTTTCCACATGACACTAAATCGGGTTTAACTGGGAGATTCAAACTCACAGTGCAAAATATTTTTATTAGATGAAGATTTCATGGGGAGGTGAAGAGCCTTTCAGTAGAAGAGATTTGAAAAATTGAACTCCAGGCCGGGTGCAGTGGCTCACGCCTGTAATCCCAAAACTTTGGGAGGCCGAGGCAGGCAGATCACAAGGTCAGCAGATCGAGATCATCCTGGCTAACACAGTGAAACCCTGTCCCTACTAAAAAAATAAATAAATAAATACCAAAAATTAGCCAGGCGTGGTGGTGGGCACCTGTAGTCCCAGCTTCTCGGGAGGCTGAGGAAGGAGAATGGTGTGGGTCTGGAAGGCGGAGCTTGCATGAGCCTAGATCACACCACTGCACTCCAGCCTGGGCGACAGTGTGAGATTCCATCCCAAAAAAAAAAAAAAAAGAAAAAAAGAAAAAAAAGAAAAAGAAATTGAATTCCAGGCTCAGCTCTGCTACAAACTCAATGGATGACTTGTAGCAATTTTGATCCTTAGTTTTCCCAATTGTAAAATAAGACTACTTCTACTTTCAGTATTTTATTTTCAGGAATATAACTGTGTAGGGAAAAAGTCCTAGTTAGCACAAGAAAAGGAAACTTCTTAAAGTGAATAGCAACTTAAAAATTTTCCCCTGGGTTTGTTTAGAAAATTCACTTTTTGGCTAGCTTAACCGTCCTTAAGAAACAGAACATTTTTTCTTAAAATTTCTTCTCTTTTATATAATGAATATTCTTCATCACTAGCATTATCTATTAATGACAACAGTCCATTTGCCGCCAGTGAATCTCTTTAACAACGGCTCATAATTTAAATCCATCACCTGCTGTGAATGCTCCAAGTAAACACCGATTTGTGGGTTTATAAATCACATGGCTGTGTAGATTAAATTGATTCAGCCTGTTCCTTGTCTACATTGCTTTTACGCTATTGTTTTAAATGCCTAGACTACCATAGTCACCCAATTGGCATTTTAAAGTCACTGAATGAAGAACTATCAAGCATTTCACTTTTAACTTGAAATTTTTAAAAAAGAAAATGAAGTCCCAAATGTATGTACGTATATGTATAGATTTATGTAGTGTATATGTATGAGTGTGTGTGCATATGAATCATAGTTTTTAAGAATTATTTATATGTAAAAATGATAGTCTTCCCTTGCATAAATCAGGTGATACAGCAAGATTAAAAACCGATGGAAAGTCCTACTGAATTATCTGTTTGGTAACATATAAAGAGAACGCCCTTGTCCACAAAATAAATGTCTTGGTATAATCCTATAGAAATTGGTAGTTTGGGCCAGGAGTGGTGGCTCACACCTGTAATCCCAGCACTTTGAGAAGCCAAGGTGGGAAGATCACTTAAGCCCAGTAGTTTGAGACCAGCCTGGTCAACATTGTGAAAACCCTGTCTCTACTAAAAATAAAAAAATTGGCTAGGTGTGGTGGCCTGTGCCTGTAGTCCCAGTTACTTGGTAGGCTGAGATGGGAGGATCACCTGAGTTCAGGAGGTGGAGGTTGCAGTGAACTGAGATCGCATCACTGCATCCCAGTGTGGCTGGAAGACCCTGTCTCAGGGGAAAAAAAAAAAAAAAAAAAAAACAGACAAGAGAAAGAAAAGAGGTGTACGAGTAGAAACACATATAGCAATAGCCATTTTGTTTAGAGGTTCTTAAACAAGTGTGCTTCTTTTTGGAGTGTGTTTCTAGGTTCCCCAAAATTGTAGGGATGTGCTGTATGTCATACTAAGCATTTTAATCAGATTCTCAAAAGGATACACTGTCCAAAAATTAATAAAATGATACATTTTAGTCTATGTATGAGAAGGAATTTGACTCAGTCACACCATTAGCCTGCAACAATATTGATAGTTCCAGAACTCAAATTCCTAAGGCTTCTCATGCTAGGGTGCACTCAAATGCTAATTCTTTTTTTTTTTTTTTTTTTTTTTTGAGTCAGAGTCTCATTGCCAAGGTTGGAGTGCATTGGTGCGATCTCGGCTCACTGCAACCTCCGTCTCGCCTCCCCGGTTCAAGTGATTCTCGTGCCTCAGCCTCCCGTGTAGTTGGGACTACAGGCACCCGCCACCATGTCTGGCTAATTTTTGTATTTTTAGTAGAGATGGGGTTTCACCATGTTGGCCAGGTTGGTCTTAAACTCCTGACCTCAAGTGATCCGCCCGCCTCGGCCTCTCAAAGTGCTGGGATTACAGGTGTGAGCCACCACGGCCACAGCTGGCGCAAATGCTAATTCCTGACAAGCAGAGTGTGTTTCTTAAACTTGCATCATCTTGTGAACAAATGTTGCTGCTTTATTTGTTCCAAAGTTATAGTGAGCTTATAGAAATTTCAAGGACACCATTTCAATTTTAACATTTATTGCTACCAAAATTAGTGATTTAAGGCTTATATTTTAAGAATGATCCGCAGAGAATTAATCGCTCAAAATAAAGCAAAGTTCTCTTAAACATGCAAGATGAAACCCTGCAGAAGCAAAGATGACCTACGTTTAACATTTAACATTTGAACACCTACTGGAACTTGAATAAACAAGGAGGCTCCTCTGGAATGGCAGACCAACTTTGAAACATCATCTTTCTTTTGAAAAATCTTCTACCTGTTTTATGGAAATTAGATGCCTTAATATAATCACATAAATAAATTATGATCAGTATAGAGTCAGTATTGCACATTAAGCCTGGACTAACCCAAAGTTTCTTTTTACTAGTTCTTTCTGTTAAATGTTTTCATGAAAATTCTTTTTAATCTAAAACTGTTGTCAAGACATACTAGTTATTAAATATGCCTTCAGAGCTAAATCTGCATGAGCATTCCACATTTCCCATCCGTTTCTTGGATTCATCTGCTTTCCACAGAAAGGAGAATTTCAAGGAGAGGAAGAAATATCTACAAGTAAATATCATTCCATATGGGTTAGCATGCTTGATTGTTATTGGTGAATTACAGCAAAAAAATGACAGTAGCATCTGTCATGTTGTTTTGTGTAACATTTTAACAATAGTAAGGTAAGTCACACTGCTGATTTCAGCAATGTGTTATATTTGAAAGCAATTGATAGCCGACTACTAAATAAAATCACTAAATTGTATGAATGCCTTAATTTTTTTTTTTTTTTGAGATGAAATCTTGCTCTGTCACCCAGGCTGGAGTGCAGCAGTACAATCTTGGCTCACTGCAACCTTTGCCCCCTGTGTTCAAGCAATTCTCTGCCTCAGTCTCCCGAGTAGCTGGGATTACAGGCACCCACCACCACACCCACCTAATTTTTGTATTTTTAGTAGAGACGGGGTTTCACCAACTTGGTCTGGCTGGTCTTGAACTCTGACCTCGTGATCCACCCACCTTGGCTTCCCAAAGTGTTGGGATTACAGGCGTGAGCCATGAATGCCTTAATTCTTAAGATAGTAATGGGGAATACTGTTCTGAGCCAAGAATGTGATAGCCAGGGAACATAAGCTTATAAGATCACACAGTGTAGTTCTAACAGTGACTTTAAACCCAATAGCTCCCTATGGAAACTCAGGATACCAAAAAGCGCAACAGTAATATTCCGGATTCTAAACTTAAGTTTGAATAAGGATATCATATTTCCTCTTACTTAGAAGGTAAAATACAGGTTTTACTAATCAAGAATGTGATTAGACTTTCAATATCTCCATCATAAACCAATGTGTGACAAAGGAAATAAATCTTATATTCAGTCCCTACTGACAGACATGATGTCCTTTGGTCTCAAAGTGCAAATTAACTAAGTATCCCAAGAGACTACAGCCTAAGACAAACTCTACCTGGGAAAAACAAAACAAAACAAAATAATAACAATAACAGAGACAAAATACTGAAAAAAGGAAAAAGGTATTAGTATGTATATCCCTTTATAATTTATAATAGGAATATTTTCATTACCATGCAATAGTGTTAAATTAAATAAAGATGAAAGGGATCTATTAAATCATGATGTCTAATGCATGCTAAGGGAAGGCATATTTCCCTGGAGAGAGGAATAAAAAGAAAAAAAAATATAAAAACAGATACTATAATAACATTTGAGGAAGGTTCAGTTAGCATATAGTCTTCAGATATCAAATAGAGGTATTAGCATAAGTAGTGGAGACGATTAGATATTGACACAAAGTACCCGTATCAATACAGAGTCTTGTGCTGTGTTTTCAAACATCTAATATATTTGCCTGGAACGCTTGCAAATTAAAGCTACTCTGTTTATACACAACATAGAAAATGGAATTTGAGCTTCAATGAATTTTTAATTTTGTTCAATCTTGCATTTCTTCAACCAAAAACAATTTAAAGAGGAACATGACGATCAGCCTTAGATTGAGCAAGTTCAGCTCCTCACTAGGGAGTTCTTGAATCCACCATAAAAATCAACAGTGTGCATCTAATCGTTTTCTTTTAATTTGAGAACTGAAAAGTGAATCACCACATCAAATATTCTTCAGGGTCTCTTTTGTTTCCAGATTAAACATGTAATGTGACCTGTCATCTTGCCACATTCTCACATTTCCATTTTAAATAATCATAAATAAGAAAACCTTACTATTCTTTGGCATAACACAGCTGTTTGATTCCGCTGAGTTTCAAAGTCTTAGAAATTGCACTCATTCCTTCTTTAGAGTCCTGCTTTATGGCAAAAGTTTTCAACTGAAAGACTCTTTATTGTATTCAAATGTTGTCCCATACGAGTTGTTCTGGTTACTTAGTTTATGAAGAGTCTTGGATAGTGAATTGGGTCCACAACAGAAAACACCAACTGTTTTCCTAGAACAAGAGAAGAGGAAATAGAAAATCAGGCGTAAAATTAGGCAGAACGTAACAAGAAATATGTTTTATTAGCACGGTTTAAAGTATTAACAAAGTCAATTTCTTGCTGTTTTACATATGGAAAACAATTTTCTAATTATTTCCAAATGTAAATGTCAACCAGGAAAATATTTACCTCATACTTTTCATTCTAGAATTTAGGGCAATTCAAAGAATGTACCTATGAGCACAAATATGCTTATTATCAGGCAGAGATTGATTAGTTTGCCTTAGTCTTTTCATGACTTGTCATTGGTGAAACCAGCAACCTCATTAAGAGCAATGATTGATAGATGTCAATTGCTAAACAGCTGACCTCTGAATAGATGTTCAGTCCACACTGGGCAACGTAAATTCTTCTTTTATTGTACACTTTACACATAGTTATCTAAAATTCCTACATGGACTTGCAAAAGCAGTGATGAATAAGGAAGGAAAGAAAAAAGATATTACCAATTTGAAATAGTATTTTTAAGCAACCAATTTATATTCACAGTAAAACAAAAAACATATTCATCTAGTTCTTTTTTATTTATGCACTGCAATAATGGTAACAAATGCCAAGCAGTTTTTATTATTCTCGAATATAAAATTTTAGTAGATAAATAATACATATCTCTAACAGATAGACTAAATAAATCCCAGGAAATAAATAATATTTCAAATTGACCTTCTTCCCAAGTTTGATTTGCATTTGATTCTTCCTAGGACGTCAAAATGATTAATATTTCATCTCATATCTTGGGAAAATCCAGTATGTCTTGATTATCTCAGAATAACTCATGCTGAACAAAAGACACTGAATCCATTAAAACTGGTACCAAAAATTAATAGTAAATAGCGAAAAAAAAGTTATTAAAACTTTTTACCTTGAAAAATGAAACTAAAATCTGTGAAAATAGAATTTTACTTGGAGCCACGATGGGGTAATAGGGATCAGATCTACCCTCTTATATTAAAAATCTATAAAAAAGCAAACCAAATAGAGGAAATAAGTATTTTCAGACACTGAATAATAGGTATATTATTATATACCTATTATACAGCTATATCTATTGTTATATATTATATTATATATTACATATATTATATAGTTGTATACGTATTATATGCTAATATTATATAGCATGGAACTATGATCCCTGAGAAAAGGGAAGAAAACATACTAAGCACAGTCACTGTCTTTGCTTATTGCCTGGAGGCAATCTCCTGGCTGCAGCACAGAGAGGGGAAACTCCAGCAAAGATTGGTGATTACACTGAGGAGACAAAGAGCGGAGTTCACTGAGGCCAAACAGTTGGAATTTGTGGAACAGAATATGGAAGGGAAGGGAGATCCACAGAAAGATGCTTTGGAGATCAGGAGAGAAGAGTCCTCAAGTCTTTGTTTGATTAATAATCTGTTCATATATGAGAAGAAACTTCATGAATGTGGGTAAAGAGCTATCAGAGATCAACAGGACAAATAATTGCCAGAGTTTACACAGGACTGCAAATAATTTACATTCACACACACCAGAATAGAAAGTCCTATAAATACAGGGCAATGGGTTGTATTCTCAGAAAGGTTATCACCTTATTTGCAAGGAGTAGAGGGGATATTGGTAAAATTAAGCTTCGACCGAAGGCTGCTCTAGACCTCCACTAACAAATCTTAAAAGTGAGCCTTGTAAAGATCCAACTGAACCTGAGTAACTTAACTGCATGTCAGAACAAGTCCAAAACTATTAAAATAAATAAATCAAAATTTGGCACCAAACATTTAAACTTTAAAATGTACAGAAATCAATTAAAAAAGTACCAGGAATTCAAAAAGCAAAAAAGTATGAACTATAACTAAGAGTGTTATGGGCTGAAGTGTGCCCCTCTAAAACCCATAGGTTGAAGTCCTAGCCCTCAGTGCTTCAGGATGTGACTGCATTCGGAGACAAGGCTTTTAAGGAGGCAATTTAAGTTAAAATGAGGGTACTAGGGTAGGCCCTAATCCAATCTGAATGGTATACTTATAAGAAGTAATTTGAACACAAAAAGAGACACCAGGGAAGTGCATGCATAGAGAAAAAGCCATGTGAAGAGGCATCAAGAACGTAGCCATCTGCAAGTCAAGGAGAGAGATCTCAGGAAACCAGTCCTGCCTTCATCTTGATCTTAAACTTCCAGCCCCTAGAACTATGAGAAAATAAATTGCTGCTGTTTAATCCACCCAGTCTGTGGTATATTGCTATGGTAGCCCTAGCAAACTAATTCAAGGAGAAAGAGCATTCAACAGAAACAGACTCAGAATGATAGACGTGGTCATTGAAACAGTGATGATATACAGGCTTCATACATTCAAAGAAAAGCATAATCACGATGGGACAATAAATGGAATATTTTTTAAAGGCCCAAACATAAATTCTCGAGATGGAGTGCAATATTTGAAATGATAAATACACTAGATGAGTTAATAAAAGAATAGGCATTGCTGAAGAAAAAGTAAACTTGAAGAAACAGCATTAGAATCTATCCAAATTGAAACCCACAGAGAACAAAAACTGAAAAAAAAAAAAGAAAGAAAGAAAAAGAAAGAGAAGCACAGAGCATCAGTGGTCCATGGGATAATACCACCTAGTCAAAAATACATGTAACTGCAGTCCAACATGAGAGAAGACCAAGGGAGAAGAAATAAATAAATAATAAAAGATCTCATAAATCTCAAGGAGAATAAACACAAAGGAAACTATACCAAGGCAATTGATAATAAAATGCTAAAAACAAGTGACAAAAAGAAAAACATAAAACCAAACAGACTGGGGGAAAAGACACATTACAAATCATCAACAGAAAATATAAGAACGAAATATAAGAATGAACGTGAACTTCTTATCATAAACTATGCAAGTCAGAAGGCAATGAAGTGATATCTTCAAAGTACTAAAATATAAAACATCAACTATTATGTATCAAGCAAATTTTATGCCAAACAAAAATGAGTTTTCAGAAATTAAGATGGAATAAAAACTTTTTATACAGACAAAAGCTGAAAGAATTTATTGCCAGAAAACCAGTACTATAAAGTACACTAAAGAAAACTACTCAAGAAGTAGGAAAGCAAAATTAGATGGAAATTTGAATCTAACCAAAAGAATGAAGAACAGCAAAATAGTGAAATCTGTAAGTAAATATAAAATATGTATTTTGTCTAATTTCTAATCTTTTTAATATGTGCTTGATGTTTAAAACAAAAATACTAATAATGAGAATTATAACATATGTATATGTAAGGTGAATGCAACAATAGCAAAAAGGATGGAAGAAAATGGAAGTACATGAAGTGTTATAATATTATTCAAAGTACCAGCCTGGCCAACAGGGTGAGATCCCATTTCTACAAAACATTTTAAAAATTAGCTGAGCATGGTGGTATGCAACTGTAGTTCCAGTTACTCAGGAGACTGAGGTTGGAAGAGCTCTTGAGCCCAGGAATTCAAGATTGCAGTGAGCCGAGATCATGTCACTGCACTCTGACCTGGGCAACAGAGCAATACTCTGTCTCTAAAAAATAAATATAAACATAAACATAAAAAATAAAATAGGCTGTGATAAGCTAATGATGTATACTGTAAACTTAGAAGAATGTTTCTCTAATTTGCTTCATCAGAATCATTTCAGAGACTTCATAGAACACAAATAGGTAGGTCTCCCCATCCCTACAGTTTCTGATTTGGCAGATCTTGGATAGGGCTCAAGAACTTGCTTTTCTAACAAGATTCCAATTGATGCTGGTCTGAGGAATCCAGTCTGGGAACCAACGACCTGAAGCAATTACTAAAAAAAAAAAAAAAAAAAAAAAAAATACAGAGGTATAGCTAACATTAGAGAAAAAACGTGGAATAATAAAAAATACTCAACCCAAATCAAGGTAAAAAAAAGAAAATAAAACAAAGAAAGAACAAATAGATAAGTACAAAGCAATGGTAAACTGCTAGATTTAAACCCAATCGTATTTTCATTAAATTGAATGTAAATGATTTAAACACTGAAACTAAAAAGTTTCAACATAAAGCAAAAACTGATGGAACCGCAAAGACAGATAAATTCATAATTATAGTTAATTATTTCAGTACTCTCCTCTCAGTAATTAATACAAGCAGACAGAAATTCAGCAAGCATACTGAAAACTTGAATACCACTATCAACCTATTGGAACTAATTGGCATTTATAGAATGCTTTATCTAACAATAATGGAATACCAATTATTTTTAAGTGCATATGGAACATTCACCAAGACTGAACACATTCTGGGCAATAAAACAGGTGTCAACATTTTAAAGGATTAGAATCACAAGGAGTTCATTTTTAGATCAAATCACAATTTAAGTAGAAATTAAGAACAAAAGCATACCTGGAAAATTTCCGTATATTTGGAAATAAAACATTTCTAAATAACCCATGGGTCAAAGAAAAAAACAACATAAAAATAAAACATATTTGAATAAGATGAAACTGAAAACAAACAAGTCAAAATGTATAAGAGTTAGCAAAAGTGATGTTTAGAGGAAAACATGTAGCATTAAACACTTTTATTAAGAAAAACAGTCTGAAATCAACGACCTATGTTTCCATTTTAAGAAACTAGTAAAAAAAAAAAAAAAAAAAAGCTAATCAAACCCAAAGTGGGCAAAAGAAATAAAAACATATGAAACTAAATGATTTTATACTTAATAAAATTTAAATTACTATTGAAACATAATGTAGCTTCCATTAAAATAGAAAGAGAATTGAGTCATTTTGTTTCTTTGTGTAAACTTTCTGTCAACACGGTATGACAGCAATAAGATACCATTGTTTTCTTGCTTGGCTTTGACAGGGCAATTATAGAACTAGTTTGGCAAGTTTTTCAGATTTCCTAAAGGTACTTCTTAAATACTTGATAATAAAATCAAATTAATTATAAAATAAATAATAAAAATCATTATTTTTAAATCACCCAGGATACTATGATTTTTGTGATTTTATTAACATTTTCTTTTGCAATTATTAACTAGCTTAACTCTGATAGCCTTTGTGTGTATGTGATCTGAGGAATTCCCTAATGTCACTCTCACTAACGTAATGAAATCTTATTCTTTTTTTTTTTCAAATTCTACAAGCAATCTTTGCAATTCATTTGTACTAAATTTGCATTACAGTGCTGCAATCCAACAATTATCTAGAGACCTCTCTACGTAACCTTTGATGGAATGGGTGGAGGTAGAATCGGGTACTAAGTAGAAAATGTGGTTTGGGGGTAGACATTAGAAACTAGTTCTATAAATGTTCATACTTGCTTTTTCATGTAGATTTGTAAACATAGAATCTTACATAATGAGAACTTCATCACTCCAGAGAGCTTATTTACTCGTTGCATTACAGATCCGGGAGAACTGAGTCACTTGACTGAGGGAGTAAATGTGATAGACTAAACCTAGTCTGTTTATACTCTAGAATACTTTGAGGTACAATTACACAGAAATTGTCCATGACCAAAAGAAATACATCATTAAAAACTTAGTTGGTTCTTCCTAGCAAAGCCAAGAATAAATAAAGAAATAAATAACAAAGTAAGCTGAAAAATTACTTGTCATAGATTCAATTTTTGTTAGAAAACTAAAGTTTCAATTTTAAATATATATAGCACACACACACACAAACACATGTTTACATATACTTTCATAAATACACACACATACTCTCACACAAACTTACAAAAGCTTCTGTAAGAATACATAGCAAAGAGTTACCAATCATTACCTCTGGGCCAGGAGTGTTTAATCCAATTTAAATTTGTATTCTACAGAGTATACTAAACTAATGCCTACTGGTTTAATAAATAATCACTTTTTGAAAGTTAAAAAGTATTGCCCAAGGATATGAACAGACACTTCTCAAAAGAAGACATTCATACAGCCAACAGACACATGAAAAAATGCTCATCATCACTTGTCATCAGAGAAATGCAAATCAAAACCACAATGAGATACCATCTCACACCAGTTAGAATGGCAATCATTAAAAAATCAGGAAACAACAGGTGCTGGAGAGGATGTGGAGAAATAGGAACACTTTTACACTGTTGGTGGGACTGTAAATTAGTTCAAACATTGTGGAAAACAGTGTGGTGATTCCTCAAGGATCTAGAACTAGAAATACCATTTGACCCAGCCATCCCATTACTCGGGATACACCCAAAGGATTATAAGTCATGCTGCTATAAAGACACATGCACACGTATGTTTATTGTGGCACTATTCACAATAGCAAAGACTTGGAAATCAACCCAAATGTCCATCAGTGACAGGCTGGATTAAGAAAATGTGGCATATATACACCATGGAATACTATGCAGCCATAAAAAAGGATAAGTTCATGTCCTTTGTAGGGACATGGATGCAGCTGGAAACCATGATTCTCAGCAAACTATTGCAAGAACAGAAAACCAAATGCCGCATGTTCTCACTCATAGGTGGGAATTGAACAATGAGATCACTTGGACACAGGAAGGGGAACATCACACACCGGGTCCTATTGTGGGGAGGGGGAAGAGGGGAGGGATAGCATTAGGAGATATACCTAATGTAAATGACGAGTTAATGGGTGCAGCACACCAACATGGCATATGTATACATATGTAACAAACCTGCACGTTGTGCACATGTACCCTAGAACTTAAAGTATGATAATAAAATATATATATATATTAAATACAAAAAAGTATTGCCCAACATATATTTAAAAAGCTTAACGTATATGTCTATCTTTCCTACTGTTATCTCTATATGTTTTCAGCAATTTATGTGCATGAGGTTAATCAAAATGCTACATCTTAAACGAAACCATTCATTTATGCAGTGCCATTGTCCAGTTAAAGAGACCTTAAGAATGTTGAACCATTCTTTTCCTAAGCATGCTACATAAAAATCCTTCAAAAAAAAATGTTTAACACATTTCAGTCACCCTCCTGAGAACCAATACACAAAGTCAAAGTGTTGTACAAAATGTCAACAGCAGATGGTGCACATTTGCTCTTCTTAAACCAGTTTTCCATTTTTTCCAGAAAAAGAACAAACTACCAAATACACACACACACACACACAGACACACACACACACACACACAAATCGCTCTAAAACACAAACAGCCTAACGAATGAGACTTCTTGAGAACTAACTGTAGGAATCAACAGCGTCGATCTATTTCAATCTGCAAATAATCTGCTCTTTAGAGATTTGGTTTCTGAATTCAGCCAAAGAAACTATCAGTTTTCAGCAATATACAGTGAAAATCGACAAAAAATTTCTTGTCAGAAGTCAGTAAATGGTATTAAAGAGGAACATGTTTGCAAAGCATAGCAAGAGACAGAGGAGTATGACAAGATTATCACATCTAAGATGGGTGATACTGGAGAAAGATGGGAAAGGAAGATAACCAAAAGTGGGTTGATCATTTTTTTCTAAATTTCAACTCTGAATATTACAAAGAACTTCTGCTTTGTAAATCATGCTTACATCTTCATGCCAAAACTACTTCATCAAGGGAAGGGTAATACTACAAAAGTTTAAACATGGCTGTAATCTGAGTCACATGGGTAACTTTATTCCTTCTTATATTTTGCTTCCCAGGCTCCATTCTATAATTTCTAAAACCAAATCTCTGAAGGTAGAGATAGGGATCATCTTGAACCAGTGATTTCTTCAATAAATAATATTCATCCATGAATTCCTAAATTGGATTTTTTAAAAATATCCATTTAATAAGCTGGCCTGTACATTTATAATCATATATCCTTTTGATGTTTATAAAAATATATTTTAAAAATTATGGAGTGTTCAACTATATAAAGTAATTGTAATGATAAGCCAGAAGTAAAAATTAACGCTGGAGTCTTATGATTACAGGAAATTTTAAAATGAAATATTTAATTTATGTACATTATTGTTGCAGAAGTATGATTAGGATTAGGTTAGCAATAAAAGTATGATTAGTTCAAATGTAAAAATATATTGAATTTTGATAAAATTATATGGGTTAATGGGACAGAAATACAACTTAAATGAAAGAAAAAGAATGATGTAAAACATCCAACTGCTAAAAGAAGAGTTTATGTATTTTTATAATAAATGACAGTATCATCTAGCTATATTTATATTCCAGTGGATATGTTTGAAGAAATTACGTTAATTACAAAATGTCAATACCTGCAATATGTTAGAAATCACATCTTTTACAACCATTTAAACTTATGATGAAACTGTTTAGATGTAAACCTAAAAATATGTGAGTGGTTATATAGTTTTCAGTATCTTCTTAGAATTCTTATAGATCAGTGCTCTCACTATGGTAAATTTACAAAAGACAAATGGGCTGACTGGTCTGTGCCCTAAAATGAAAGCTTTCCTTCTATAATAATTTCTTCAGATCATAGACACATAGTCTATAAGAACAAGATTATTTATAAAATTATAGTTTCTAAATAATATGTTTGGAAATATTCCAGGTTTAAAGACTGCATATTACAAAGCAGAGCTTTTTTTTTTTTTTTTAAACAAACAAACAAACAAAAAACATATTCATTCTGGTAAAAAAGGTACAAAAATGTGATTTTAAATGAATTCATTGTTAGAACTAATTGTAAATTTCTTTGTTTGCAAACATGATTTTGAAAACTTTTCCTAGGATCACCTGATATATGCTATGGGAGAGAATACCCATTTTTAATATAGGTCTTTACAAATTTATAATCAGGTAGGAAAGTTTAGTTCATAAATACATTATAGACTATTTCTAAGCCAACCTTTAATTATTTGGAATTACAAAAATGTAGGATGACACCTGCCTTACTTCCTCTGTTGATAGTGAAAGAGTGTTTCAGTGAATTTGTCATTTGTAAACTCATTGCCAATTCATTTTTAAACCTCATGTAATTATTTGAAAATATTTTAATTAATTTATTAGCCACATGTTAAACTTTTGAGGTATAGTACTTACCCTCTGTTATACTTTGCTATTTCATCAAACAAAAGTTTCCACCGAGGACGTCCAATAAACAGTCTTGAATTCAGTGCATGATATTTTTCTCCAATTATCTTCTGCCAAAAAGAAAGCACCACATTATTCGAGATTTAGTTAAGTAACCTAGTTCTCTAACATCATTTCTGCTGGTGCTGTGACTTCCCACTAAATTGCTGTGATATAAAGAATGTAAGTATCAAATGGCAACCTATTACGTACAATTATTTCAAAATATCATTTCCTTTCGACTTTCTTTTAAAATCCATTATCTCCTTGAATTGCATTTGTTTGTTTTTAAACAAACAAACAAAATCCATTCTGGTAAAAAGGTACAAAAACTTGATTTTCAATTGAATTAATTGTTAGAACTAATCTCCTTGAATGCAATTCTGACAAATGGCTAATTTTCTTAGACTTCAGTTAGTTGTTTCATCTTTAAAGAACTGCAATGTAAGACAAAGAATGAATTCTAATTGGTCACCCTCAAAAAGGCTCAGCACATAGACTTCATTGAAGTATTTTTGCACCACAAATACAGTTGTCATATTTGGCTCATTATATAAGTAAAATACTACAAATTATCATCATACATTTGGGAAATGATCCTAGACAAGACAGCTCAAGACAGCAGAACTCCAAAATGGGGTTTATCAATAAACGGCTGTGAATGGGCTCCTGTTTGCAATTAACAGAGCATTAGATCTAAATCAATATGAAGAGTCAGAGTGAACTGCAGAGAAAGGAGGAAGTATGTGAATCCCAGACAGGCAAACTGAGAACCAAATGCAAATTATGCTTCATACCTTCATTATAGCAATACCAGGAGGAAAAGTGATATTGACTTACTTCATGAGAGTAGTAAAATGAAATACTTTTTACAGACAGGATAGGGTAGAAATATGACTGGAAAAATTAGGGTTAGATTAGTTTTGAGGTAACTGACAAACATTCAAATTTTGTATTCGAAGTATTGTGAAAATGTATGACAAAAAGTACTAAAATACAATTTGTTAATGCATTCATGCCTAGATTTATATACCAGTCCAGCTCTTCAATGTCGTCTTCAAATATCAGTTTCATCATTTGCAAAATGGGAATATCATTTACTGCTTGACTCTGTTTTAAACTAATAAACTAATATATGTGAAATTCTTAGCACAGTGCCTAGAAGAGTAAATAAATAATGCATGACGGTTGTCATTATTTTTAGTTTCCCTTGTCTAGAAATAAGCTTAATTGTATATGAACTCATCTTCTCTCTCCACATAAAATATCCCCTCAATAAAAAGAAATCACAAGGCTGTTCATGTGTAGTCTGAATTTTAGAAGAACTTGAGGTGATAGTGAAGAGGGGAGGGGTAGACTCAGACCTTTTGAGTCTGCCCCAGCTCCCTGTGAGAAGGACAAATGGAAGGCATAATATGGTTGACTTCAAGGACAAGCTATGACTTTTCTGGACATATTCCAAAGGAGGCCTTCCTCTAGGAAACTTCTGTTCAAACCACCTGCAGGAATTTTCTTCCACCACAGCTCCTACAGTAAATCTATTATCAAGAGGCTTGTTTAATTTACGATAACATCAACCACATACCTGTATCCCATCTGTTTGACTGAGGTACAGCTGGATGTTAACATAGTCAGGTCTGTTCTCTTGCCAAAACTGGGAGGACAGAAAAAGGAATAGACTTATTAAAATTCTGTGGGTATACTCAGATTTTCTCCTATTCTAACATATGTGATTTAGAATTTAACATAACCTAGCTTATCATAACCAATATCTATAAGAAAATGAATACACACACACACACACATACATGCAAATATATATAACAGATTCTAACAATAATATGGCCTCTTGGTATGAATGAGGTCTGATGGTGGTAGTGGTAGGGAATAATTTTCTGTTATCTTCATAGATACAAAATTTAGCATGCTAAATGCTATACAAATATTCTCAAATATTAGTCCTTCTGAAATACTCCTTATTTTATTCCTTAAAAGTCTCAAAATTGTACCAGTTTACTCATCAAGAACATGATTTTCTTGAGAAAAAAAGACAATAGTGATTTAACTTATGCATGATAGCAAATACAAAACAAAACAAATAGACGCTTTTTCCTGTTTCTGCCTTCTGCTTATTCAGCAATGGGCTCTGGTTTCTCTTGTACAAAAATGCAAGAGGCAAAATATACCTGCAAAAATAAATAGTCTACAAAAAAATATGGAACAACAACTCCTCATTTCCCCCTTCCCAAAGGCTTTGGCAACCTGAGAGGATTTTACTGTACCTGAATTGTTTGAAATATTTTTAGCAAGGATGCATATGTAGAGACTATTCTACTTCCTGTCTTTACAAATTAAACTACTCTAGGGACCTCCTGTAAGTGACAGCATAATATAGTTGTGCTTTTGCGTCCGGCTTATTTCATTTAGCGTTATGTCTTCAAAGTTCATCCACATAGTATATGTCATAATTTCCTTCCTTTTTAGAGCTGAATAGTATTACATTGTGTGCGTATATCATAATCTGTTTATCCAGTCATCTATTGATGAATATTTGGGTTGTTTCCATCCTTTGGCTATTGTGAATAATGCTTCTATGGGCATCTGTCCAATTCCCTGCTTTTAATTCTTCTAGGTACATATCCAGAACCAATCTTTTTATTTATTTAATTTTTATTTATTTATTTATTTATTTATTTTGCAAAAAGTTTAGAGGCCTTTATGTAATCCACTTCTTCCCAGAAAAGCACAGACATCACCTCTCTAATTTCATCTCCTACTATTCTTTCCCTTGCTTACTCTGCTTCATCCACACAGATCTCCTTTCTCTTCTTTCAGGACACCAAGTATACTACTGCCTCAGAGCTCTTGCCTACGAAGTTAGGTTTCTCTATCTTGATTTTTTTTCTCCATAATATGTGTTTAGTCTGCTCATTCACTTCAGCCAAGTCTGCTCAAATGGCATTATAACATTTTGTTTGATGGGTGTTCCTGAACATGCAATATAAATTAACACACCCTCTACTGTTCACGCTGCTTTACTCCTACTTTCCCTTCCTTTGTCCTAACCCGAATCTCAGAACCTGATGCTCGATGTATTTATTGGTTGTTGTCTGTCTTGCCCCCTTAGAATATTAACCACGTGAGATCAGAAACTTGGTTTTATTTTGCCACTTGATGACTTTTCAGATCCTAGAATAGTTTCAGATTGATAGTAATCAGTTAATAAATAAATATACACTGAATGATAGAATGACTGAATGAGTTAATACATGCACAAAGAGGTATATATAATGATATCCATTTCAGCATTCTTTGTAATAAAAAAGTATCTAACATTAGAGAATTGTTCAGCAAACTAGATATATCTATACAATGAAATCCTCTAAAAGAATCAGGCAGGTCCACCATCTCTAATTGTTGGCACCAGGGAAAACAATAAGGTAGCTCTATATGCACTAATATCAAAAAATAGTCGAAATTGTCGAGATGGCCGAATAGGAACAGCTCCAGTCTCCAACTCCCAGCGCGAGCGACAGAAGACCGGTGATTTCTGCATTTTCAACTGAGGTACTGGGTTCATCTCACTGGGGAGTGCCGGACGATCGGTGCTGGTCAGCTGCTGCAGCCCGACCAGCGAGAGCTGAAGCAGGGCGAGGCATCGCCTCACCTGGGAAGCGCAAGGGGGAAGGGAATCCCTTTTCCTAGCCAGGGGAACTGAGACACACAACACCTGGAAAATCGGGTAACTCCCACCCCAATATTGCGCTTTAAGCAAACAGGCACACCAGGAGATCATATCCCACACCTGGCCGGGAGGGCCCCACGCCCACGGAGCCTCCCTCATTGCTAGCACAGCAGTCTGTGATTTACCTACCGGCAAGGCAGCAGCCAGGCTGGGGGAGGGGCGCCCGCCATTGCTGAGGCTTAAGTAGGTAAACAAAGCCGCTGGGAAGCTCGAACTGGGTAGAGCTCACAGCAGCTCAAGGAAACCTGCCTGTCTCTGTAGACTCCACCTCTGGGGACAGGGCACAGCTACACAACAACAACAACAACAACAAAAAAGCAGCAGAAAGCTCTGCAGACGCAAACGACTCTGTCTGACAGCTTTGAAGAGAGCAGTGGATCTCCCAACACGGAGGTTGAGATCTGAGAAGGGACAGACTGCCTGCTCAAGTGGGTCCCTGACCCCTGAGTAGCCTAACTGGGAGACATCCCCCACTAGGGGCAGTCTGACACCCCACACCTCACAGGGTGGAGTACACCCCTGAGAGGAAGCTTCCAAAGCAAGAATCAGACAGGTACACTCGCTGTTCAGAAATATTCTATCTTCTGCAGCCTCTGCTGCTGATACCCAGGCAAACAGGGTCTGGAGTGGACCTCAATCAATCTCCAACAGACCTACAGCTGAGGGTCCTGACTGTTAGAAGGAAAACTATCAAACAGGAAGGACACCTACACCAAAACCCCATCAGTACATCACCATCATCAAAGACCAGAGGCAGATAAAACCACAAAGATGGGGAAAAAGCAGGGCAGAAAAGCTGGAAATTCAAAAAATAAGAGCACATCTCCCCCGGCAAAGGAGCGCAGCTCATCGCCAGCAACGGATCAAAGCTGGACGGAGAATG